>NC_059220.1:11233015-11438015 GCF_020615455.1 Coregonus clupeaformis | reverse complement strand
TTCTTGGACTTTGTCAGAATTTGTGGGTTTTTGTTTGTCCACCCGCCTCTTGAGGATTGACCACAAGTTCTCAATGGGATTAAGGTCTGGGGAGTTTCCTGGCCATGGACCCAAAATGTTGATGTTTTGTTCCCAGAGCCACTTAGTTATCACTTTTGCTTTATGGCAAGGTGCTCCATCATGCTGGAAAAATGCATTGTTTGTCACCAAACTGTTCTTGGATGGTTGGGAGAAGTTGCTGTCAGAGGATGTGTTGGTACCATTCTTTATTCATGGCTGTGTTCTTAGGCAAAATTGTGAGTGAGCCCACTCCCTTGGCTGAGAAGCAACCCCACACATGAATGGTCTCAGGATGCTTAACTGTTGGCATGACACAGGACTGATGGTAGCGCTCACCTTGTCTTCTCCGGACAAGCTCTTTTCCGGATGCCCCAAACAATCGGAAAGGGGATTCATCAGAGAAAATGACTTTACCCCAGTCCTCAGCAGTCCAATCCCTGTACCTGATGTTTTTCCTGGAGAGAAGTGGCTTCCTCGCTGCCCTTCTTGACACCAGGCCATCCTCCAAAAGTCTTTGCCTCACTGTGCGTGCAGATGCACTCATACCTGCCTGCTGCCATTCCTGAGCAAGCTCTGCACTGGTGGTGCCCCGATCCCGCAGCTGATTCAACTTTAGGAGACGGTCCTGGCACTTGCTGGACTTTCTTGGGCGCCCTGAAGCCTTCTTCACAACAATTGAACCTCTCTCCTTGAAGTTCTTGATGATCCGATAAATGGTTGATTTAGGTGCAATCTTACTAGCAGCAATATCCTTGCCTGTGAAGCCCTTTTTGTGCAAAGCAATGATGACGGCACGTGTTTCCTTGCAGGTAACCATGGTTAACAGAGGAAGAACAATGATTTCAAGCACCACCCTCCTTTTAAAGCTTCCAGTCTGTTATTTTAACTCAATCAGCATGACAGAGTGATCTCCAACCTTGTCCTCGTCAACACTCTCACCTGTGTTAACGAGAGAATCACTGACATGATGGCAGCTGGTCCTTTTGTGGCAGGGCTGAAATGCAGTGGAAATGTTTTTTGGGGATTAAGTTCATTTTCATGGCAAAAAGACACAGAACAGAGACAGAATGACATAGCGATAACACAGAGATAACACAGAGATAACACAGAGATAACACAGAATAACACAGAGATAACACAGAATAACACAGAGATAACACAGAGATAACACAGAATAACACAGAGATAACACAGAATAACACAGAGATAACACAGAACGACATAACACTAACAATCATAAATCAATATGAGGCAGTAGAGATGTAGACAAACAGAAACACAGAAAGAGAGAGAGAGAGAGAGAGAGAGAGAGAGAGAGAGAGAGAGAGAGATAAAGAGAGAGAGACAGAGAGAGAGAGAGAGAGAGAGAGAGAGAGAGAGAGAGAGAGAGAGAGAGAGAGAGAGAGAAAGAGAGAGCGAGCGAGAGAGGGAGTGAGAGTGAGAGAGAGAGAGAGAGAGAGAGAGAGAGAGAGAGAGAGAGAGAGAGAGAGAGAGAGAGAGAGAGAGAGAGAATGAGATGGGTTTCACGTCTCTATCAGAATCCACTGTATCATTGTACAGTAGAGGTCGGCTAAAAGTTGAAAGATAAAAGGGAGGATGAATTAAAGAATGGCTCTTCCTTTCTTATTCCACCTCTCCTACTGTCCTCCTCTACTCATCTCCTACTGTCCTCCTCTACCCCTCTCCTACTGTCCTCCTCTACTCCTCTCCTACTGTCCTCCTCTACCCCTCTCCTACTGTCCTCCTCTACTCCTCTCCTACTGTCCTCCTCTACTCCTCTCCTCCTGTCCTCCTCTACTCCTCTCCTCCTGTCCTCCTCTACTCCTCTCCTCCTGTCCTCCTCTACTCCTCTCCTACTGTCCTCCTCTACTCATCTCCTCCTGTCCTCCTCCCTCTCCTGTCCTCCTCTCTCTTTCTGTCCTCCTCTACTCCTCTCCTCCTGTCCTCCTCTACTCCTCTCCTACTGTCCTCCTCTACTCCTCTCCTCCTGTCCTCCTCTACTCCTCTCCTCCTGTCCTCCTCTACTCCCCTCTCCTCCTCACTGATGTGTTCCTGTCATCAGGGAGCTGGCTAGCAAAAGCTCATGTAAATTCAAGAGTGACGGACAACCGCTCTCTTAGAAAATAGAATAATGGAGAGACAAATGGCAGTTAGGAGGAGAGGAGGAAAGGAAGAGAGGAGGGGATTGATTATTCAATAGATGTTCCACACAGTCATCTGTGGTGAATATAGAGTTTCTGAAGAGTCTAGGAGGGTCACATAGCTCATCAGGAGAAAAGGAACCAAATGAATACTGTAGCTAGCGTTTACGTTACGTCATATTATGGTAATGACAGGTACAAATAGTTGGTGAGTATAAGGTGAGTGGGAAGGGTGGTAGACAGGTAATAAGACAACAGGGTGTCAACGTAGTGTTAATACATAATCAATCCCTCTCTTATTACACGAAAAAGGAAAAACCTGAGAATAAAAGGTTACAACACCGGCCTGCCTTCAATGGCAGGGGGAAAAGGAAAACACATTACAATATTTTTAGGAGTTTGCTTCATGAAATATTCAGATCAAACGCAGCGAACAATTGGGACATAGCCACTGCTTCCTGAAAATAAATAAATACAAATACATTTTTAAAAAAGGGCCACTACACTACCGTGGAATGGCACAGCACTTTTCCCTGACTCTCCAGTTCGTCACGACAGCAGGAGCAATCAGACCACCCACACGCTCGCTCGCATCACAAGCCAGACCTCCCCGTCAACCCCTCCTCGACCTCAATCTGTCCCGAACACAGAGAGAGTGATGGGAGGGGCACCCTGGGAAACAGTGTTCTCTTCTTTAACCCCTGTAGGGTTGGAGGTGAGAGGTGGGAGGAGATGAACTGGACACATCACCACCACCACCATCACCACCACCACAAGACTGGACCCTAACCCTAAAGTTAAGTGAGAGAGGGTGGACCGTGGGCCCACCACCACCATCACCACCCCCAGCCCCAGACTGGACCTGGACAACAACTTGTAGCTAGCGTCCAACCCACTACCACCACCATCACCACCCCCAGCTCCAAACTGGACCTGGACAACAACTTGTAGCTAGCGTCCAACCCACTCCCACCACCATCACCCCCAGACCAGCCTGGACAGTAGTATACCTTGCAGCTGCCTGAAGCGTCCATCCAGGATGGAGTTGAAGTAGATGTTGGAGGTGCTGTAGCTCAGACACCTCGCCATCTTCATACCCCTGCCTGAGGAGGAAGCGCAGGAGGAGGTGGTGGGGGGAGAAGCTGGGCAAGGGGGAGAGGGGGCATGGCGCTGCTGACGTCTGGCAGGGGTGCAGGTGGAGGACGAAGAGGAGAAACAGGAGATGGGGGAGAGACCCAGACCTAGTCCCAGAGGATGAGGGTCTCTAGATCCAGACGTGGGTATGACCCGGAGGGTCCCGTTCCTCTCAGGCTGGTGCTCTGGCTCCTGCCTGGTGGTTCTCCCATCACCCCTCGCTGCCCTCCTCTGGGCTCTGTGGATGGGTGGGGTGCTCCGGCTGCGGTTGCTGCTGCTCAGAGTGGCCCGGAGCGGGGTCTCTTTCCCTGGGGTGATGGCCCGGTCCCTGGTGGCCTCTCTGTAACTGTCCCTGTCCCTCCCCAGGGCCACACCACTGGATCGGAGGGGTGTGGACGTCTCCCTGTTAGTCTCCCAGGTCTCCCTGGTCTTCAGGCTGATCTTGACCTCTCTGAGCCGGGGTTGGCTGATGGCACGCAACAGACATGGAGACGGGCTGCTCATCTTGAGTCCTGAGTCCTGAGCCCAACGATGGAGGGAATCTGGAGCGGAGAGCTGGGATGAGAGGTGCTCAGCAGCACTCCACTTCTCTCCTGTTCTCTTCTCTCCTCTCTTCTCGATCTCACTCTTTTCTCTCCTCTTCTCCTGTTCCCTCTACCTCTCCCGTCTGACACGCTCTCCTGTTCCCGCCCTCTCTCTCTGTCTCTCTTTCATGCTCCTTCTCTCTTTTCACTCCAGCACTGATGCTGCGCTCTCTCTCTCATCCCTCTCTCTCCCTCTCTCTCCCTCCTCCCCCACTCTCTCTCTCTCCCTCTCTCCCCCTCCTCCCCCACTCTCTTTCCTCACTTCAATGCTGATGTTGAAGGATTTGAACATGCAACCTTTGGAATTAGAGGCAGATGTTTACACCTGTCCACCATCCCCATCCACATCACCCTATCAAAACTGAAAACTACAGTCCTTGAAGGTAACAGTTCTCACTGTTGCCCCTAGTGGCTGGTTTCCACATCATCTCCCAACATCCTCAGACATGGATTGACCCCGAATACTGACTTGTATCACGGATTACCTGCCTGCTCTTTCACATCCCGCACTCCGTTCCGCTCAGCTCAGCTGAGTGGTTCTTTCTCCAGTGCACCAGCCATGCATACAATATGTCCCAGGCTTCACACGTGTGTTCCTGACAAGGCTGTGCATCCCCCCTTCTCCCCTCCCTTTACACCCCCACACAGCCATGAAATAACTACGGGAAGTGTAGGATGGAGGGCTTATTGTTTTTACATGACTCAGTGATCATACATGTTTTACATTCCAGAGACATCAGTACAGCAACATAACACCAGCTAGCTAGCTAGCTCCCACACAGAGGCTCTCTCCTCTTTTAAAGAGACAGACAACCACCAGCTTGAAAGAGAAAGCTAAAGAGAGATAGAGTCCTTGACATCCGATATCCACACACTCTCTCCCACTAGCATACCACTTGGGCATGCATTCTAATAGGTGTGATAGCAGCTAGTGGATTTTTCCAGGATTCCATACTCAGTTCAACACTTGTCCACGGCATCACTGACCCTACCGCTGTGTGTGGTTTTAAAGCTATGTGCCCCTCACCTCTACATCTCCAGTCCCATGGTTCCTTTGTTCCTCTGTCCCAGAGAGAGAGGTGCTATTTAGAGAAGCTATCGGCCCCACTGGTGTGTCACTGATTACGAGCTCAAGCAGATATCCCAGAGATCCAAGCTGCATCCCAAATGGCACCCTATAGGGCACTACTTTTTACCAGAACTTATGGGAGGGGAGCTGTCCACATTGCTCACACTGGAGCATTCTGGAAATGTGCAAATGATCGTAGCAACTCTAGGTGCGTGTGTGGGGTGTGTGTGTGTGTGTGACAGAGAGAGAGAGAGAGAGAGAGAGAGAGAGAGAGAGAGAGAGAGAGAGAGAAGAGGAGAGAGAAAGTGTATGATCGGTCTCAGATGCTCTGCTCGGGGGTGTGGCTGCCAGACAAATTCAGACATGATGATATGAGGCTTAAAACTATCAGGTAGACTTTGTGATGTCACGAGAGGCTGTGTCCTGGAGGGACGTTACATCCCCCTGAGGTGGCTGCAAACCCAGACAGCTATGGCTCCATCTGCTGGTATGGTCGGGAACTCCACCCCTCTATGGCCAATCTTCCCACGCAGCTGAAACAAATGAGGAGCTGATGAGCTGAAGGTTTGGGAAGTGAAGAGACACACTGAGGGAGTGTGTGGGGGGTGAAGAGACACAGTCTCCAAGCTGGGCTCTCTGGAGGACAAGAGTGCTGCACGTCCACTTCCATGAGGAATATAAGGATTTGGAGATACTTACCTTTGGGAAATACTCACCTTTGGATATATGCACCTGTGGAAATACGTGAGAGACATTTGGAAGGACTTTTTGCTGGGTTGGCCACTAGCTGCAACGTGGACTACACAATCCCGCTGAAAGCTGTGTAGCCTCTCGTGACGTCACAGATGGTGGAGAATACGGGCACGCTCAAGCGTTAATAGTGCATGTCAGAGGAGGATACCGAAGGTTTGATCACCCAGTTTTCCAAGTTGGCCGTAGGCTCCCCGCGGCGCCCGACTGAAATGGAGGACATATTGAAAGCCCTTGTTGCTGGCCAGCAAGCCCAGATGCAGCAAACGTGGCTCTCTTGGAGGAGCAAAAGAAAGCCAACCTTCTGAAGGCAGAGGAATTGCAGTTGCAGAGACAGAGGGTGGTCCAAAATACCCGCCCAATAAAGGCAAGTGACTTTATATCTAAGATGGGAGCTACCGATGACATTGAGGCATACCTGCATGCATTTGAGGCCACGGCCACTAGGGAAGCCTGGCCCAAGCAACAGTGGGTTGGTCTGTTAGCCCCCTTTCTAACCGGGGAATCGCTGAATGCTGTCCGGGACCTGGGCCCTGACCAGGTTACTGACTATGATGCCCTGAAGTCTGAGATCCTCAGCAGATATGGACTCACAAAGTTTGGTATGGCCCAGCGCTTTCACAGCTGGACCTTCCAACCAGACCAACCTCCTCGGGCGCAGATGCATGAACTTGTCCGAATCGCAAGGAAATGGCTGGATCCGCAGAGGAATACAGCAGCGGCGGTGGTGGAGGCCGTTGTGGTGGATCGTTACCTACGCGCCCTGCCTTATGAGGCAAAACGGTTCATCAGTCAACAGGCCTTGACCACGGCTGATCTGACCGTGGAAGCTGTGGAAAAGTACCAGGCCACAGCGGAGATGCTGAATGCTTCCCGAAAAGACCCCAGGAGTGCGGCCCCACCACAAATGGGAAGAACCCGTCCAAAGGACCCCCAAGGTCTCGAACCCAGCCACGTCAGGACTTATCCCGGCTCCAGGGGGAGCCAGAAACCAGGCGGGTCCAAGAAGAGTACACCAGGAGGGGGAAACTCGACAGTGTTACCGGTGTGGGGGAGATGGGACATATCTCCTGGCAGTGTGGGAAACCAGCCGATGAACCTATGCCCACTGCGGAGTCCTCCAGCTCAGCACCCACACACCGTTTTGCCTCGCTCTTGGGAGTCGTAGATGGCGGCCCAGATCGACCCCCACCTGCCCGGTAACTGTGAATCACCATGATGTGGAGGCCTTACTGGATTCTGGTAGCCGGGCCACCCTGGTGCGTAAGGATTTGGTGGGCCCAACGTGTCTGACCCCGGGGAAAGTCCTCCCAGTTTCCTGTGTCCATGGGGACACCAGAGAATACCCCATTACTGAACTTACAATGACCAGCACACGGGGAACCATACACACGACGGCGGGGGTGGTTGATTCCCCTCCCGTCCCTGTCCTAATTGGACGAGACTGCCCAGCCTTTTACCCACTCTGGAGAGAGTCTCAGGAGAGGATACCCCGAGTACCTCGGAAACGGAGAGGCAAGACTCATCCTGGGAAGGCTCCGGTGCAATCCTCCGAGTTACTCACTCCCGCCCGGGCTCTGATAGGGATGGCAGGTGCCCAGACCGACACAGAGACGGAGCTACAGAATCTGGACAAAGAAATGTCTGGTCTGAAGGGGACCGCTGAGAGGTATCGTTTGTTAAAGCAACAGTTAGACATGAAGACAGAAGAGTTAGATATCCTCCAGGCTAAACTCCAACAGAGCTCCTTCCATAAGCAACAGGAGGAGCTGGAGAGGCTGCGCAGGACCATCGAGGAGTGTGAGGAGACCCTGCGCAGTAGTAAGGAGGTCCAGAAGAAGGCAGAGGAGAAGTACAAGGTGTTGGAGAACAAGATGAAGAATGCGGAGGCAGAGAGAGAGAAGGAACTGAAAGCTGCTCAACAGAAGCTAAACTCTGCTAAAACCAAGGCTGATGCGTTCAGTAAGAAACTCAAGGAGAGACAACAGGAGGCTGAGTCCCTGGTCCTAGAGGTGGAGGAGTTGAAGAGAGAGCAGGCTGGCAAGCACCACGGCAATGCGGACGCCCCTCTCCCGGCGTGATGCCTTCTTCGCTGCCTTTACCCGACGAGGACGTCGGTCCCGAGGAGGGGGATGTGTGATGTCACGAGAGGCTGTGTCCTGGAGGGACGTTACATCCCCCTGAGGTGGCTGCAAACCCAGACAGCTATGGCTCCATCTGCTGGTATGGTCGGGAACTCCACCCCTCTATGGCCAATCTTCCCACGCAGCTGAAACAAATGAGGAGCTGATGAGCTGAAGGTTTGGGAAGTGAAGAGACACACTGAGGGAGTGTGTGGGGGGTGAAGAGACACAGTCTCCAAGCTGGGCTCTCTGGAGGACAAGAGTGCTGCACGTCCACTTCCATGAGGAATATAAGGATTTGGAGATACTTACCTTTGGGAAATACTCACCTTTGGATATATGCACCTGTGGAAATACGTGAGAGACATTTGGAAGGACTTTTTGCTGGGTTGGCCACTAGCTGCAACGTGGACTACACAATCCCGCTGAAAGCTGTGTAGCCTCTCGTGACGTCACAACTTATAAAACACACCACATAGCACAAACAAGCCTAGTCTGTATTCTGCCAATGCCACCTTTCATATGTTCTTATTTGAAAGCTGATTTCAAGACAGGTGACAGAGAATGACCCATAAGAGAAAGAACACCCCATCCAACAGAACACACCCCAGCCCGCCCCTTGTTTGACCCCTAGGTCACCTGCGAGGGCTTTGATGCGTGACCTCTCAAACAGTCTTGCAGAGCTGTTGTCATTGTCCAGATCCTCTCCTAGCAGCTCGAAACGTGTGTTGATGCGGCTGTACTGCTGAGTGATCTCAGCGTTGTCAAAGTCCGTGGTGGATGTCATGGCTGCAGCCAGCGTGGCGGTGGGACAGGGGCCGGTGGCTGGGGTGAGGTAATCGGGGGCTGGGGACGACTTCAGCTGCTCTGGGAAAGAAGAAAGAGGAGAGGGGGAGGGAGAGGAGGAGGAGGGGGAGGGAGAGGACGAGGAGGAGAGAGAGAGGAGGAGGAGGGTGGTGGAGGGAGGATGAGGATGAGGATGAGGAGTGGTGGAGGGAGAGGAGGAGGAGGAGGAGTGGTGGAGGGAGTGGAGGAGGAGGAGGAGGAGGAGGTGGAGGAGGAGGAGGAGAGATAGAGAGAGAGGGAGGAGGAATGGTGGAGGGAGAGGAGGAGGAGTGGTGGAGGGAGAAGAGGAAAAGGAGTGGTGGAGGGAGAGGAGGAGTGGTGGAGGGAGAGGAGGATGAGGAGTGGTGGAGGGAGGATGAGGATGAGGAGGAGGAGAGGTGGAGGGAGAGGAGGAGGAGGAGGAGTGGTGGAGGGCGAGGAGGAGGAGGAGTGGTGGAGGGAGGAGGAGAGAGTGGAGGAGGAGGAGGAGAGATGGAGGAGGGAGGAGGAGTGGTGAGGGAGAGAGGAGGATGGAGAGAGAGGAGGAGGAGGAGTGGTGGAGGGAGAGGAGGAGGAGAGTGGTGGAGGGAGAGGAGGAGGGAGAGAGGAGTGGTGGAGGGAGAGGAGGAGTGGTGGAGGGAGAGAGGAGGAGGAGAGGAGGAGGGTGGTGAGGGAGAGGAGGAGTGGTGGAGGGAGAGGGAGGAGTGGTGGAGGGAGAGAGGAGGAGGAGTGGGAGAGGAGGAGGAGGAGGGTGGGGAGGGGGAGGAGTGGTGGAGGGAGAGTAGGAGTGGTGGAGGGAGAGGAGGAGTGGTGGAAGGAGAGGAGGAGGAGGTGTGGTGGATGGCGAGGAGGAGGAGGAGTGGTGGAGGGAGTGGAGGAGGAGGAGGAGGTGGAGGAGGAGGAGGAGAGATAGAGAGAGAGTGAGGAGGAATGGTGGAGGGAGAGGAGGAGTGGTGGAGGGAGAGGAGGAGGAGTGGTGGAGGGAGAGGAGGAGAAGGAGTGGTGGAGGGAGAGGAGGAGTGGTGGAGGGAGAGGAGGAGGAGGAGTGGTGGAAGGAGAGGAGGAGGAGTGGTGGAAGGAGAGGAGGAGGAGGAGTGGTGGAGGGAGAGGAGGCGGAGGAGTGGTGGAGGGGGAGGAGGAGGAGTGGTGGAGGGAGAGGAGGAGTGGTGGAGGGAGAGGAGGAGGAGTGGTGGAGGGGGAGGAGGAGGAGTGGTGGAGGGAGAGGAGGAGTGGTGGAGGGAGAGGAAGAGGAGTGGTGGAGGGAGAGGAGGAGTGGTGGAGGGGGAGGAGGAGTGGTGGAGAGGAGAGGAGGAGTGGTGGAGGGAGAGGAGGCAGGAGTGGTGGAGGGGAGGAGGAGGAGTGGTAGAGGGAGAGGAGGAGTGGTGGAGGGAGAGGAGGAGGAGGAGTGGTGGAGGGAGAGGAGGAGGGTGGAGGAGTGGTGGAGGAGGAGGAGGAGTGGTGGAGGGGGGAGGAGGAGTGGTGGAGGGAGAGTAGGAGTGGTGGAGGGAGAGGAGGAGGGGTGGAGGAGGAGGAGGAGTGGTGGAGGGAGAGGAGGCGGAGGAGTGGTGGAGGGAGAGGAGGAGTGGTGGAGGGAGAGGAGGAGTGGTGGAGGGAGGAGGAGTGGTGGAGGGAGAGGAGGAGTGGTGGAGGGAGAGGAGGAGTGGTGGAGGGAGAGGAGGAGGAGGAGTGGTGGAGGGGGAGGAGGAGTGGTGGAGGGAGAGGAGGAGTGGTGGAGGGAGAGGAGGAGGATGAGTGGTGGAGGGAGAGGAGGAGTGGTGGAGGGAGAGGAGGAGTGGTGGAGGGAGAGGAGGAGTGGTGGAGGGAGAGGAGAAGTGGTGGAGGGAGAGGAGGAGTGGTAGAGGGAGAGGAGGAGGAGGAGGAGTGGTAGAGGGAGAGGAGGAGTGGTGGAGGGAGAGGAGGAGTGGTGGAGGGAGAGGAGGAGTGGTGGAGGGAGAGGAGGAGTGGTAGAGGGAGAGGAGGAGGAGGAGTGGTGGAAGGAGAGGAGGGAGAGGAGGAGTGGTGGAGGGAGAGGAGGAGTGGTGGAGGGAGAGATACGGAAGGATCAGGATGGACCTTACACACAGGTAGGACGTCTGGAAGAGGGAAACTGTAAAGTGCTATTAATTAACAATGATTTATATACATCTTTATTCAAAGTGCCATTACCAGTAAATGTTGAAAGGTAAATGAGCATGTCAAGATTGTAAAGTACAGTAGTTATAAGTGTTACTCAGATACACTGTCACAGAGAGCCTTGGTAAGTATTAACACTGACTACAACTTCAAACCAAAACATCACCACACCATTCATCCACGCAGACATATGAGAAGCTATTCTGAATGTACTGTAGAACACAAATCTTTAATGGAAGAAATCCTGTAACATACATCCTAGGAACGTATACCATTTTGTTAACAACACTTTCCTGCTAATTAGGAACCCCAAATAGTCCCCTCCACTCCCTCATTCCCCCCAGGCTCCATTTTCAGCATGACATATCCCCCAACTGTCACAGTGGAGAGTGTGTCTATGCATGAATGTGTGCCTGTGTGTGTATGTGTGTGTGTGTTTGTGTGTGTGTGTGTGTGTGTGTGTGTGTGTGTGTGTGTGTGTGTGTGTGTGTGTGTGTGTGTGTGTGTGTGTGTGTGTGCATCTGTGCATGCGTGCCTGTGTGTGTATGTGTGTGCGTGCCTGTGTGAGTGTGTGTGTGTGGAATGGCGGATGAAGGTTAACCACTAAGATAGCTCTATCTTGGTGCGGCATGCCTATTTTATCCCCCCTCCCCCCCCCCTCTGTCTCTACAGGGGAACATGATGAATGTTAGGCACAAACCAAACCGCCCTCGCTGGACCCGTCGACGTTTCAACTGTTAATGTGTGTGTTTCTACTAGCCACATCTGGTTTAATGTTAGTGTGGCTGGGTGTCCTCCTGTGGTGTTCTCCTGTAGTGCAGAAACACCAGACTAACACTGAAGTCATAATTGAATGTAATCAGTGATATGATATTTACAAGAAGGCTGGCTCCAGACTGGACTAACTTCAACTTTTCCATAAATCGTCATGCACTTTTTAAATTTTTTTAAAATTTTATTTCACCTTTATTTAACCAGGTAAGCCAGTTGAGAACAGGTTCTCATTTACAACTGCGACCTGGCCAAGATAAAGCAAAGCAGTGCAATAAAAACAACACAGAGTTACATATGGGGTAAAAAACATAAAGTCAAAAATACAACAGAAAATATATATACAGTGTGTGCAAATGTAGCAAGTTATGGAGGTAAGGCAATAAATAGGCTATAGTGCAAAATAATTACAATAGTATTAACACTGGAATGATAGATGTGCAAGAGATTATGTGCAAATAGAGATACTGGGGTGCAAAAGAGCAAAATAAATAACAATATAGGGATGAGGTAGTTGGGTGGGCTAATTTCAGATGGGCTGTGTACAGGTGCAGTGATCGGTAAGGTGCTCTGACAACTGATGCTTAAAGTTATTGAGGGAGATAAGAGTCTCCAGCTTCAGAGATTTTTGCAATTCGTTCCAGTCATTGGCAGCAGAGAACTGGAAGGAATGGCGGCCAAAGGAGGTGTTGGCTTTGGGAATGACCAGTGAGATATACCTGCTGGAGCGCAGACTACGGGTGGGTGCTGCTATGGTGACCAATGAGCTAAGATAAGGCGGGGATTTGCCTAGCAGTGATTTATAGATGGCCTGGAGCCAGTGGGTTTGACTGACGAACATGTAGTGAGGACCAGCCAACAAGAGCGTACAGGTCACAGTGGTGGGTAGTGTATGGGGCTTTGGAGACAAAACGGATGGCACTGTGATAGACTACATCCAATTTGCTGAGTAGAGTGTTGGAGGCTATTTTGTAAATGACATCGCCGAAGTCAAGGATCGGTAGGATAGTCAGTTTTACGAGGGCATGTTTGGCAGCATGAGTGAAGGAGGCTTTGTTGCGAAATAGGAAGCCGATTCTAGATTTAATTTTGGATTGGAGATTATTTATGTGAGTCTGGAAGTTGAGATTACAGTCTAACCAGACACCTAGGTATTTGTAGTTGTCCGCATACTCCAGGTCAGACCCGTCGAGAGTGGTGATTCTAGTCGGGTGGGCGGGTGCCAGCAGCGTTCGATTGAAAAGCATGCATTTAGTTTTACTAGTGTTTAAGAGCAGTTGGAGGCTACTGAAGGAGTGTTGTATGGCATTGAAGCTCGTTTGGAGGTTTGTTAACACAGTGTCCAATGAAGGGCCAGATGTATACAAAATGGTGTCGTCTGCGTAGAGGTGGATCTGAGAGTCACCAGCAGCAAGAGCGACATCATTGATATACACGGAGAAAAGTGTCGGCCCAAGAATTGAACCCTGTGGCACCCCATAGAGACTGCCATAGGTCCAGACAACAGGCCCTCCGATTTGACACACTGAACTCTATCTGAGAAGTAGTTGGTGAACCAGGCGAGGCAGTCATTTGAGAAACCAAGGCTATTTAGTCTGCCAATAAGAATGCGGTGGTTGACGGAGTCGAAAGCCTTGGCCAGGTCGATGAAGACGGCTGCACAGTACTGTCTATTATCAATCGCGGTTATAATATTGTTTAGGACCTTGAGCGTGGCTGAAGTGCACCCATGACCAGCTCGGAAACCGGATTGCATAGCGGAGAAGGTACGGTGGTATTCGAAATGGTCGGTGATCTGTTTGTTAACTTGGCTTTCAAATACTTTCGAAAGGCAGGGCAGGATGGATATAGGTCTGTAGCAGTTTGGATCTAGAGTGTCACCCCCTTTGAAGAGGGGGATGACCGCGGCAGCTTTCCAATCTCTGGGGATCTCAGACGTTATGAAAGAGAGGTTGAACAGACTAGTAATAGGGGTTGCGACAATTTCGGCAGCTAGTTTTAGAAAAGAAAGGGTCCAGATTGTCTAGCCCAGCTGATTTGTAGGGGTCCAGATTTTGCAGCGCTTTCAAAACATCAGCTGTCTGAATTTGTGTGAAGGAGAAGCGGGGGGCATGGGCAAGTTGCAGCAGAGGGTGCAGAGTTGGTGGCCGGGGTAGTGGTAGCCAGATGGAAAGCATGGCCAGCTGTAGCAAAATGCTTGTTGAAATTCTCGATTATTGTAGATTTATCGGTGGTGATAGTGTTTCCTAGCCTCAGTGCAGTGGGCAGCTGGGAGGAAGTGCTCTTATTCTCCATGGACTTTACAGTGTCCCAAAACTTTTTGGAGTTAGTGCTACAGGATGCAAATTTCTGTTTGAAAAAGTTAGCCTTTGCTTTCCTGACTGCTTGTGTATATTGTGTATACTGATGTCAATGGGGATTTGGGAGAAAGTTAGTTACATCACACATACTGTACCTCGACTGTGTTTCAAGGATTTAACCCATCCCAGCATTAGTAACTTGAGTTATAACCTATATTTCTGAGTGTAACTGTACCATTTGCATTGTGGAGGTAAAGTTAGAGAAAGCACATCACCTCTCCCCTCCCCTGACACTACACAGTCAACTTCTGGTTTGGAGGAGAAAGAATAATGACTGTTCCTTTCCATTCAGAGAAGGGGCCCTGGCTGTGGTTACGTAGTATAGAGTGATGTCAGTCAGGCTGATCCAGGATCAGTTTTGCCTTATAAACCATAATGAATAAGAGGGGGGGATCTCATCAGAGATGCCTTGTGAACACATGCCCAGGTCTCCCTCAACCTCCTCCTCCTCCTCGTCTCTGTATCAGTCCCGTGCAGGGGGATGTTATCAGACATGATGACGCTGGCTCCACCCACTGAACACAGCTAACACACAACCTGGGCTAGCTCCCACAGAGCAGGCATGTCCCTACGCTATGTGACGTCACAGACACACACTCACATCCACTAGACTAGGCCTAGCTGGAAATGATATCCAGAACATCAATCGATTTCTTCTGGGACAAACTGACAACTCGTCATGGCATGGAGCATGGAGCATGACATGCTCTAAGACTCTTAGTGGTGACTAATATTAATGCAAATGCCTGACAACCTGACAGCACTGTTCAGGAGACCGAAACCATGGCCACATTCCTCTCTAGGCAACCACAGCTAGTGTAGGCGTCATTAAACAGGACACATATTTCTGATCTTTCACATCTGATTCAGCAGTGATTTCATCATTCATCATTCAATCAAACTTTACCAAGGAATATCAAGATAGACAGATGGAAATACATTTAACAAAAATAACATACCTCCCTTTGTATGAGAAATAAAGGCAACACAAAAGGTAATATATCTCTAGGTAAACACAAAACAACTGAGCAGAGGAACCATGGCAACTATCTGAGAACACAGCCAGCAGATGTTCCATCTGTAATTATTTCCAAAACACCTGTCAGTGTTTCTGTCAGTGTCACCCTCAGACAAATGGGTGTACAATCCTGATGAGGCGCTTTCATCAAACACAAAACACGAGCCAAAGAGCAACTAACAACGTCTGAACAGAATGTACTAAAGTAATGTGACAGGCAGACATTAAGAGGTTATAATGTCCTGTGTTTAAATCTGAATCCTGGACTAAAACACATGAAAATTCACATACGCTCAACCTGTGTCAGGGAAACTGCCCCATATGGAGTAAAGAAAAAGCCATATCAATGAGAGGGATGGAAAACAGACAGGACAGACCATCATCTGGCTTTTAAAAGTTTCCTCCCCTAAACTCAGAGGAAAGTCTGAAATCTAAGAGCTCATTCCTTAATCTGATAGACTGTCAATATATATAGATTGTCCTCTAATGCCAACTAGACCTACCACACAACTGGCCTACCACACAACTGGCCTACCACACAACTGGCCTACCACACAACTGGCCTACCACACAGACAGAGACAACACTACACTGTAGATTTACAGTACGTATATACAATTTACAGTGCTACACGTCAGTGCAATCTATGAATAGAAAGATGAAGTGGCCTGGTTTTTCTGATAGAATAGAATGTATCGTCCTTCATTTCAAACAACTCAAATAATCTACAGAATATCTATAACAGACAGTTTGGGAGGGGGGCTGGTCCAACTCCAGTTGTCATGGGGAAAGAAATCCCCCCTCCCCAACTTAGAAAATATTTTCACATGACCCTCCCCTTGTACTGTTAAAAAAAATTGCACACCCTCCCCCCTCATAAAATTTACTCCAAAATAATGATTTCCACCAAAAATAACAATAACTGTAGCAACCCTGTGTTTATAAATGTGGATATCGACTTTACCACTTCAACATGGTTTTGTGGCACAGTCGATGCCACGCAGGGCTAACGGGCCAGAAGGTTAAGGGTTCACTGACCACCACGGACGAGCTCACTCTCCCTGCCCCTCTCATTACACTACGATCAGAGCCAGCTGCAGACAATCATCAGCTATGGGGAAATCAGATTTTCAACATTTTGATGCTATATTTATAATTATATAAAATATAGGTTCTAGTTAGGTTCTAGGAATCGCCGCTCGGAACAGAAAGGAGGCAGAACGTGTGTTAGGCTTTCCTGAATAACTGGGCCTACTGGGAGCATAGGCCTATGTGGCTACACTACATAGAACGACTTGGGAGAATGATGATCGGCAACAGACAGAGCATCAGTATCAGAAGTAGAAATACAGCCAGACTGGCCTGCTACTGTGCCTTTCTAGAATCTGTCGAGAGTAGACCCACAACTAATCCAAATGGAATGAATGGAATTAAACATTGAAATAACAGGGCTTTTGTGCCATTATTCTGATGACATTTTCACTGCAGTTTACTCAATTGTACTCACTTGAAAACAATAATGCAATTATTCATTGGATTGTGGTGTCGTAGGCTAATCTAGGTAGGATAATTTTATTGTACCTAAACAAGATCAATAGGGGAGCTTTTTGAGCTGTATGTCTTCACTGTTCTTTCATGTGTAATGACGCACCTGGCCTCTCCACTGCCTATCAGCTATTCCTCTATCTTATGGATTTACACTACCGGTCAAAAGTTTTAGAACACCTACTCATTCAAGGGTTTTTCTTTATTTTTACTATTTTCTACATTGTAGAATAATAGTGAAGACATCAAAACTATGAAATAACACATATGGAATCATGTAGTAACCAAAAAAGTGTTAAACAATAATCGATCAATAATGACAAACCTCCTGGCATTGACAACTTAGATGGAAAGCTACTGAGGATGGTAGCTGACTCTATAGCCACTCCTATCTGTCATATCTTTAATCTGAGCATAGAGGAAAGTATTTGTCCTCAGGCCTGGAGGCAAGCCAAAGTAATTCCACTACCCAAGAATGGTAAAGCGGCCTTTACTGGTTCTAACAGCAGACCTATAAGCTTGCTGCCAGCTCTTAGCAAACTGTTGGAAAGAATGGTGTTTGACCAAATACTATGCTATTTCTCTGTAAACAAATTAACAACAGACTTTCAGCATGCTTATAGGGAAGGGCACTCAACATGTACTGCACTGACACAAATGACTGATGATTGGTTGAAAGAAATTGATATTAAGAAGATTGTGGGAGCTGTACTGTTAGATTTCGGTGCAGCCTTTGATATTATTGACCATAACCTGTTGTTGAAAAAACGTATGTGTTATGGCTTTTCAACCTCTGCCATATCGATAACAGCGCCGGAGAAGATGGCTGCCGTTTTACAGCCCTCTAACCAATTGTACTATTATGTGTGTTTTTCTGCGTTATTTGTAATTTATTTTGTACATAATGTTTCTGCCATCGTCTCTTATAACCAAAAAGAGCTTCTGGATATCAGAACAGCGATTACTCACCTCGTATTGGACGAAGATTTTTTCTTCAACGAGGCGGCCGCGAAGGATATCATACAGACACCCGACAAGGCCCAAATCCCTGTCATTGGCATGAGGATGAGACGGAGATATCGTGGACGTAGGTCGGGGTGCCTTGTAAGGATCCGACGACGAGCGAGTAAACTGCCACTCCCATCAATCCTATTAGCCAATCTTCAATCATTGGAGAACAAATTGGATGACCTAAGATTACGATTATCCTACCAACGGGACATTAAAAACTGTAATATCTTATGTTTCACCGAGTCGTGGCTGAACGACGACATGGATAACATACAGCTAGCGGGCTATACGCTACATCGGCAGGATAGAACGGCTGACTCCGGTAAGACAAGGGGTGGCGGTCTGTGTATATTTGTAAACAACAGCTGGTGCACAAAATCAAATACTAAGGAAGTCTCGAGGTTTTGCTCGCCTGAGGTAGAGTATCTTATGATAAGCTGTAGACCACACTATTTATCAAGAGAGTTTTCATCTAAATTATTCATAGCTGTCTATTTACCACCACAAACCAATGCTGGCATTAAGATTGCACTGAATGAGTTGTATAAGGCCATAAATCAACAGGAAAACGCTCATCCAGATGCAGCGCTCCTAGTGGCCGGGGACTTTAACGCAGGGAAACTTAAATCCGTTCTACCTAATTTCTACCAACATGTTAAATGTGCAACCAGAGGAAAAAAACTCTGGACCACCTTTACTCCACACACAGAGACGCATACAAAGCTCTCCCTCGCCCTCCATTTGGCAAATCTGACCATAACTCTATCCTCCTGATTCCTGCTTATAAGCAAAAACTAAAGCAGGAAGCACCAGTGACTCGGTTAATAAAAAAGTGGTCAGATGACGCAGATGCTAAGCTACAGGACTGTTTTGCTAGCACAGACTGGAACATGTTCCGGGATTCTTCAGACAGCATTGAGGAGTACACCACATCAGTCACTGGCTTCATCAATAAGTGCATCGATGATGTCGTCCCCACAGTGACCGTACGTACATACCCCAACAAGAAGCCATGGATTACAGGAAACATCCGCACTGAGCTAAAGGGTAGAGCTGCCGCTTTCAAGGAGCGGGACTCTAACCCGGACGCTTATAAGAAATCCCGCTATGCCCTCCGACGAACCATCAAACAGGCAAAGAGTCAATACAGGACTAAGATTGAATCGTACTACACTGGCTCTGACGCTCGTCGGATGTGGCAGGGCTTGAAAACTATTACAGACTACAAAGGGAAGCACAGCCGCGAGCTGCCCAGTGACACAAGCCTACCAGACGAGCTAAACCACTTCTATGCTCGCCGAGGCAAGCAACACTGAAGCATGCATGAGAGCACCAGCTGTTCCGGATGACTATGTGATCACGCTCTCCGTAGCCGATGTGAGTAAGACTTTTAAGCAGGTCAACATTCACAAGGCCGCAGGGCCAGACGGATTACCAGGACGTGTACTCCGAGCATGTGCTGACCAACTGGCAAGTGTCTTCACTGACATTTTCAACATGTCCCTGACTGAGTCTGTAATACCAACATGTTTCAAGCAGACCACCATAGTCCCCGTGCCCAAGGACTCTAAGATAACCTGCCTAAATGACTACCGACCTGTAGCACTGACGTCTGTAGCCATGAAGTGCTTTGAAAGGCTGGTCATGGCTCACATCAACAGCATTATCCCAGAAACCCTAGACCCACTCCAATTTGCATACTGCCCCAACAGATCCACAGATGATGCAATCTCTATTGCACTCCACACTGCCCTTTCCCACCTGGACAAGAGGAACACCTACGTGAGAATGCTATTCATTGACTACAGCTCAGCATTCAACACCATAGTGCCCTCTAAGCTCATCACTAAGCTAAGGATCCTGGGACTAAACACCTCTCTCTGCAGCTGGATCCTGGACTTCCTGACGGGCCGCCCCCAGGTGGTAAGGGTAGGTAACAACACATCTGCCACACTGATCCTCAACACGGGGGCCCCTCAGGGGTGCGTGCTCAGTCCCCTCCTGTACTCCCTGTTCACCCATGACTGCATGGCCAGGCACGACTCCAACACCATCATTAAGTTTGCCGACGACACAACAGTGGTAGGCCTGATCACCGACAACGATGAGACAGCCTATAGGGAGGAGGTCAGAGACCTGGCCGTGTGGTGCCAGGACAACAACCTCTCCCTCAACGTGACCAAGACAAAGGAGATGATTGTGGACTACAGGAAAAAAAAGAGGACTGAGCACGCCCCCATTCTCATCGACGGGGCTGTAGTGGAACAGGTTGAGAGCTTCAAGTTCCTTGGTGTCCACATCACCAACGAACTATCATGGTCCAAACACACCAAGACAGTCGTGAAGAGGGCACGACAAAGCCTATTCCCCCTCAGGAGACTGAAAAGATTTGGCATGGGTCCTCAGATCCTCAAAAAATTCTACAGCTGCACCATCGAGAGCATCCTGACTGGTTGCATCACCGCCTGGTATGGCAACTGCTTGGCCTCCGACCGCAAGGCACTACAGAGGGTAGTGCGTACGGCCCAGTACATCACTGGGGCCAAGCTTCCTGCCATCCAGGACCTCTATACCAGGCGGTGTCAGAGGAAGGCCCTCAAAATTGTCAAAGACTCCAGCCACCCTAGTCATAGACTGTTCTCTCTGCTACCGCACGGCAAGCGGTACCGAGTGCCAAGTCTAGGTCCAAAAGACTTCTCAACAGCTTCTACCCCCAAGCCATAAGACTCCTGAACAGCTAATCATGGCTACCCGGACTATTTGCACTGACCCCCCACCCCATCCTTTTACGCTGCTGCTACTCTGTTAATTATTTATGCATAGTCACTTTAACTCTACCCACATGTACATATTACTTCAACTACCTCTCTGCACCGGTACCCCCCTGTATATATAGCCTCCCTACTGTTATTTTATTTTACTTCTGCTCTTTTTTTCTCAACACTTTTTTTGTTGTTGTTTTATTTTTACTTTTTTTGTTAAAAAGAAATGCACTGTTGGTTAAGGGCTGTAAGTAATTATTTCACTGTAATGTCTGCACCTGTTGTATTCGGCGCATGTGGCCAATAAAATTTGATTTGATTTGATTTGATATCGTGGATTCAGAGCTATCTAATAGAATTCTAAGGGTTTTCTTTAATGGAAGCTTCTCTAATGTCAAACATGTAAAGTGTGGTGTACCACAGGGCAGCTCTCTAGGCCCTCTACTCTTTTCTATTTTTACCAATGACCTGCCACTGGCATTAAACAAAGCATGTGTGTCCATGTATGCTGATGATTCAACCATATATGCATCAGCAACCACAGCTAATTAAGTCACTGAAACCTTTAACAAAGAGTTGCAGTCTGTTTTGGAATGGGTGGCCACTAATAAACGGGTCCTGAACATCTCTAAAACTAAGAGCATTGTATATGGTACAAATCATTCCCTAAGTTCTAGACCTCAGCTGAATCTGGTAATGAATGGTGTGGCTGTTGAACAAGTTGAGGAGACTAAATTACTTGGCATTACCTTAGAATGTAAACTACATGGTCAAAACATTCAGTGGTTGTAAAGATGGGGAGAGGCCTGTCTGTAATAAAGAGATGCTCTGCTTTTTTGACACCACACTCCAAAAAGCAAGTTCTGCAGGCTCTAGTTTTGTCTAATCTTGATTATTGTCCAGTCGTGTGGTCCAGTGCTGCAAGGAAAGACCTAGTTAAGCTGCAGCTGGCCAAAAACAGAGCGGCACGTCTTGCTCTTCAATGTAATCAGAGGGCTGATATAAATACTATGCATGCCAGTCTCTCTTGGCTAAGAGTTGAGGAGAGACTGACTGCATCACTTCATCTTTTTATAAGAAACATGAATGTGTTGAAAATCCCAAATTGTCAACTTACACACAGCTCTGACACACACACTTACCCCACCAGACATGCCACCAGGGGTCTTTTCACAGTCCCCAAATCCAGAACAAATTCAAGAAAGCGTACAGTATTATATAGAGCCATTATTGCATGGAACTCCGTTCCATCTCATATTGCTCAAATAAACAGCAAACTTGGTTTCAAAAAACAGTTAAAGCAACACCTCACGGCACAACGCCTCTCCCCTATTTGACCTAGATAGTTTGTGTGTATGTATTGATATGTAGGCTACGTGTGCCTTTAAACATTTTTTATGTAGTTCTGTCCTTGAGCTGTTCTTGTCTATTAATGTTCTGTATTATGTCATGTTTCATGTTTTGTGTGGACCCCAGGAAGAGTAGCTGCTGCTTTTGCAACAACTAATGGGGATCCTAATAAAATACCAAAATACAAATCAAAATATATTTTATATTTGAGATTCTTCAAATAGCCACCCTTTGCCTTGCTGACAGCTTTGCACACTCTTGGCATTCTCTCAACCAGCTTCATGAGGTAGTCACCTGGATTGCATTTCAATTAACAGGTGTGTCTTCTTAAAAGTTAATTTGTGGAATTTATTTCCTTCTTAATGCATTTGAGCCAATCAGTTGTGTTGTGACAAGGTAGTGGGGTATACAGAAGATAGCCCTACTTGGTAAATGACCAAGTCCATATTATGGCAAGAACAGCTCAAAAAAGCAAAGAGAAACGACAGTCCATCATTACTTTAAGACATGAAGGTCAGTCAATACGGAACATTTCAAGAACTTTTAAAGTTTCTTTAAGTGCAGTCGCAAAAACCATCAAGCGCTATGATGAAACTGGCTCTCATGAGGACCGCCACAGGAATGGAAGACCCAGTTACCTCTGCTGCAGAGGATACATTCATTAGAGTTACCAGCCTCAGAAATTGCAGCCCAAATAAATGCTTCACAGAGTTCAAGTAACAGACACATCTCAACATCAACTGTTCAGAGGAGACTGTGTGAATCAGGCCTTCATGGTCGAATTGCTGCAAAGAAACCACTACTAAAGGACATCAATAAGAAGAAGAGACTTGCTTGGGCCAAGAAACATGAGCAATGGACATTAGACCGGTGGAAATTTGTCCTTTGGTCTGGAGTCCAAATTTGAGATATTTGGTTCCAACCGCTGTGTCTTTGTGAGACGCAGTGTGGGTGAACGGATTATCTCTGCATGTGTATTTCCCACCGTAAAGCATGGAGGAAGAGGTGTTATGATGTGGGGGTGCTTTGCTGGTGACACTGTCTGTGATTTATTTAGAATTCAAGGCACACTTAACCAGCATGGCTACCACAGCATTCTGCAGCGATACGCCATCCCAT
This sequence comes from Coregonus clupeaformis, assembly GCF_020615455.1. Taxonomy (NCBI): domain Eukaryota; kingdom Metazoa; phylum Chordata; class Actinopteri; order Salmoniformes; family Salmonidae; genus Coregonus; species Coregonus clupeaformis. The sequence goes on along the minus strand of NC_059220.1, from coordinate 11,415,260 downwards.
CTGGTTTGGGCTTAGTGGGACTATCATTTGTTTTTCAACAGGACAATGACCCAACACACCTCCAGGCTGTGTAAGGGCTATTTTACCAAGAAGGAGAGTGATGACCTGGCCTCCACAATCCCCCGACCTCAACCCAATTGAGATGGTTTGGGATGAGTCGGACCGCAGAGTAAAGGAAAAGCAGCCAACAAGTGCTCAGCATATGTGGGAACTCCTTCAAGACTGATGGAAAAACATTCCAGGTGAAGCTGGTTGAGAGAATGCCAAGAGTGTGCAAAGCGCTCATCAAGGCAAAGGGTGGCTATTTGAAGAATTTCAAATATAAAATATATACTTTTTTGGTTACTACATGATTCCATATGTGTTATTTCATAGTTTTGATGTCTTCACTTTTATTCTACAATGTAGAAAATAGTAAAAATAAAGAAAAACCCTTGAATGAGTAGGTGTTCTAAAACTTTTGACAGGTAGTATATATAGAACATTTGTGAATATTTGAATGATTTTATGTATGGTATGATTGCTAGTTAACCTACTGCAGATCTGGACAAACGATCCACCTACCACTATTGTCCCTATGTATAGAGGGCAGGATAGACAGTTGACTGGTAGACTATATTGACCTTTGGTATAGTAAGCAGGCGGAAAAGCATAGTGCATAAGGGAAGTACCAAAACACCTTGATAGGGGAGGTGCATGCAAGCAGATGAGGAAATGTGGTTATATGGAAGACATTATATAGTAAAACCTGCAAAATTGCGAATGTAAATCATTGAAAAAACGCACTACCCTGCCCTGTGCCCAATACAAAAACACACAAAGCAACAACAACAAAAGAGTTAGACAACCCTCCCCTATTTTGGACTAGTCCCCCCCACCCCAGTGAATTTCAAACTGTCCCTAATAGAAATAGAAAGATCAAATAGTTTTACGTTAATAATAATACTGAGTTAAACCTTCATCTATGGGACATAAACATGACAGTATCATATATTACTATTCCACACAATGTGTACCCTACTACATTGGTAATCCTAAACCTGGTTTGGAGTGCCATAATGGATTACTTTGATCTTGGTAGAGGTTATAGGCAAGAGGAAAGGGGGAAAGGGGATCGATAGTAAACTATTTCTGGAGTGTGTTTACAGTCAGGCTACGTCCTAAATGGCACCCTATGCCCTACAGTGCACTAATTCTGACCAAAGCCCTATAGTCGAAAGTAGTGCACTAAATAGGGAATAGGGTGCCATTTGGGACACATTCTATACTGCTAGAAAGGCTGCATGGCACGCTCACATTTCTCCTTTTAAGGGGAACTCGGTAAGCTGTTCACCTAATTTCACTGTTATTCGAAACCAAAGGCTGTGACACCACACAGCTGTTTGAGAGAGAGAGAGACAGAGAGAGAGAGAGAGAACAGTGAAAGGGTGAGGAGAGAGTTAACAGTGAAAGGGTGAGGAGAGAGAGTTAACAGTGAAAGGGTGAGGAGAGAGAGTTAACAGTGAAAGGGTGAGGAGAGAGAGTTAACAGTGAAAGGGTGAGGAGAGAGAGTTAACAGTGAAAGGGTGAGGAGAGAGAGTTAACAGTGAAAGGGTGAGGAGAGAGAGTTAACAGTGAAAGGGTGAGGAGAGAGAGTTAACAGTGAAAGGGTGAGGAGAGAGAGAGAGAAAGGAGGGAAGAGAGTGTAAGAGAGAAGTGAGGGGGAGAGAGATGGAGAGAGGGAGATGGATAGATGGAGAGAGAGAGACTGAGTGCCCTGGACCTTCCCTATTAGGTTAACTTGATATGAAAAGTGTATTTTGCCCCAATTTTGCCTCCCACTCATGTAGAGTGCAGCATGTAAGCAATATGATGATATAACAGTGACATCCTCCTAGTGGAGAGAGGAGCACAACATGCCCAGTCTGGGAGTATTTTGCTGCAACCAAAAAGCATAATTCTATTCTATTCTTCTAGGCTATGTGGCAACACAGTTTGGAGTCGTGAGAGCTCTCTGTGGCCTCATGTTAAATGATGTACCAAAGGGGATTAAAGAAGAGGATTAAATAGTAAAGTATATCCTCCTGTCCAGCAGTCAACAACTTTAAGATAATATTTTTGTATTCAACTCTCTCTGAAAAGTATGTATCCGATAACATTACAGAGGATGGGCAGCGAGCGACGAGCACAAAATCTGCAGCGAGACCGTTATAACCCCCCATAGCGCGGGTTATAACTTCCTACCAATATAAGTATGTGTTAGAATAATGAACAACAAATACAAGGCTAGGTAGGCTACAACAGTTTATCCATCTCGGTATTTGAAAGGAAAGGCATGTCCTTCAACAAGTTTTGCATTGAGGAACAACAGGTGGTAAACAAAATTAGCCATTGGTGTCTACTTTTAGAAATTATTCTACCTAATATTCCACCGCTAGGTCAATACATATATTGAAAAAGCAGATTCTCACCAACATCTCTAACCATATTTCCCATATATTTTTTTAAAGAATGGAGACATTTCACCTGTGTGAATTTGCATGAAACTTTTCCATATACAAGAAACTCACCTATGCTTGATATAATCCTTTAGGAAATATATACACCTTTTTATTTCCCTCGAATTAAAACCCCATTAATAATCCCATTGAATCACTAGACGGGTCCCGGTCACGGAAGTGGACTCCTGGAGGGAACGGTAGTGGAGAGCCAGCCGGGGCAAGGTGGGGAAAGGGGTTGTAAAGCTTGCGGTACGAAAGCTGCGACCGCGCACACAGCACGCTCATTCTTCATTCGAGTCAGCCAGCGAGCCAGCGTTTGACCCACCCAATGTGTTAAAAATAAAGGAGCCGCGTCTAGTACATGATCTATGTGCGCAGGGGACCGACATTCCTGTCATCAGCTGGTGACTTTAAATGGCAGCTATAGACACATTCCAGTGTGGTGGGGGTGGGCCCCCTCCCCACCTCTCACTCTCTGCCTGGATCGTATTCATTACGAGGCACACCATAGCAAAACATTTTTCAACGGAAAAGGATAATGAGCGTTTCTTATTGGACAAGTTCAGGTAGTCTCTCCCTGTTTCAGTCTGTTTTCTTCCGTTTTGTGCCAAATGTATACAACCCTAGCTGCCTGTAGCTCAGCTCTAATCGGAACACACCAACACCCGGCCCCCGCCCCCTTCAGAAATGTCACCTCTACTACTTTGCTCCCAGTGGGTCCTCATTCAGACACTCCAGTGTTTCACTCCAGTATACAGTAGGCCTACAGACACTCCACTATTTAATGTAATAATTCATTGATTGTGGTCAAATGTAAAACATTGCTGACCATGACCAACATTGCTTACTGTACAAATAAACATGAGAGCTGCAACAATCAACTTCTGTAAGAACATACTGTTGAGTAAATTACTACATCATGGATATGTGTAAATGTCATCCTTAAGAGTCTAAGTGGTTGGGGTGGGGGCGGGTGGATAACATATGGAATTGTTTTAAGATGGTCCTACCAAGGATAATTTAGCAATTTGATTTGGAATTTTAGGACCCCTTAAGGTATCGAAAAAATATATATTCTTCTTTTTAATGAAACATTGAATTTGGAAGTTTGTTCTGAAGTGTCCTATATCTAAGAGATCAGGAAACTATTTTTTTTTTTTTTTACATGAAGCCTATTTAACCTCTTATTTTAGGCACTAAACTACTGTGAGTCTACAAAACATTAAGGACACCTTCCTAATATTGAGTATACAAAATGAACTATGCAAGAGATTTTGTTGTAGGCAGAACACATCGGAGTAGGATTCTATTGCATTGACAGGCACGACTCAGGCCCCTAATCTACACAGACCGGTGTGCCATAACCAATCAGAGCTGCAGTAGGCTTATATGCAAATAGACCATTGCTACAGTTGAAGTCGGAAGTTTACATGCACTTAGGTTAAAACTCGTTTTTCAACCACTCCACACATTTCTTGTTAACAAACTATAGTTAACAAACTATAATTCACTGTATCACAATTCCAGTGGGTCAGAAGTTGACTGTGCCTTTAAACAGCTTTGAAAATTCCAGAAAATGATGTCATGGCTTTAGAAACTTCTGATAGGCTAATTGACATCATTTGAGTCAATTGGAGGTGTACCTGTGGATGTATTTCAAGGCCTACCTTCAAACTCAGTGCCTCTTTGCTTGACATCATGGGAAAATCAAAAGAAATCAGGCAAGACCTCAGAAAAATAATTATAGACCTCCACAAGTCTGGTTCATCCTTGAGAGCAATTTCCAAACGCCTGAAGGTACCACGTTCATCTGTACAAACAATAGTACGCAAGTATAAACACCATGGGACCACGCAGCCGTCATACCGCTTAGGAAGGAGACGGGTTCTGTCTCCTAGAGATAAACATACTTTGGTGCGAAAAGTGCAAATCAATCCCAGAACAACAGCAAAGGACCTTGTGAAGATGCTGGAGGAAACAGGTACAAAAGTATCTATATCCACAGTAAAACAAGTCCTATATCGACATAATATGCCATTTATCAGACGGTTATATCCAAAGCGACTTACAGTCATGCGTGCATACATTTCTTGTGTATGGGTGGTCCTGGGGATCGAACCCACTACCTTGGCGTTACAAGCGCCGTGCTCTACCAGCTGAGCTACAGAGAACCATAACCTGAAAGGCCGCTCAGCAAGGAAAAAGCCACTGCTCCAAAACCGCCATAAAAAAGCCAGACTACGGTTTGCAACTGCACATGGGGACAAAGATCGTACTTTTTGGAAAAATGTCCTCTGGTCTGATGAAACAAAAATAGAACTGTTTGGACATAATGACCATTGTTATGTTTGGAGGAAAAAGGGGAAGGCTTGCAAGCCGAAGAACACCATCCCAACCGTGAAGCACGGGGGTGGCAGCATCATGCTGTGGGGGTGCTTTGCTGCAGGAGGGACTGGTGCACTTCACAAAATAGATGGCATCATGAGGAAGGAAAATTATGTGGATATATTGAAGCAACATCTCAAGACATCAGTCAGGAAGTTAAAGCTTGGTCGCAAATGGGTCTTCCAAATGGACAATGACCCCCAAGCATATTTCCAAAGTTCTGGCAAAATGGCTTAAGGACAACAAAGTCAAGGTATTGGAGTGGCCATCACAAAGTCCTGACCTCAATCCTATAGAAGATTTGTGGGCAGAACTGAAAAAGCGTGTGTGAGCAAGGAGGCCTACAAACCTGACTCAGTTACACCAGCTCTGTCAGGAGGAATGGGCCAAATTCACCCAACTTATTGTGGGAAGTTTGTGGAAGGCTACCCAAAACGTTTGACCCAAGTTAAACAATTTAAAGGCAACGCTACCAAATACTAATTGAGTGTATGTAAACTTCTGACCCACTGGGAATGTGATGAAATAAATAAAAGCTGAAATAAATCATTCTCTCTACTATTATTCTTAAATTTCACATTCTTAAAATAAAGTGGTGATCCTAACTGACCTAAGACAGGAAATCTTTACTAGGTTTAAATGTCAGGAATTGTGAAAAACTGAGTTTAAATGTATTTGGCTAAGGTGTACACTACCATTCAAAAATGTTGGGTCACTTAGAAATGTCGTTGTTTTCCAAAGAAAATCAATTTTTTTGTCCATTAAAATTACCTCAAATTGATCAGAAATACAGTGGAGACATTGTTAATGTTGTAAATGGCTATTGTAGCTGGAATCGGCTGATTTTTAATGGAATATCTACATAGGCGTACAGAGGCCCATTATCAGCAACCATCAGTCCTGTGTTCCAATGGCACGTTGTGTTTGCTAATCCAAGTTTATCATTTTAAAAGGCTAACTGATCATTAGAAAACCCTTTTGCAATTATGTTAGCACAGCTCAAAACTGTTGTGCTAATTAAAGAAGCAATAAAACTGGCCTTCTTGAGACTAGTTGAGTATCTGGAGCATCAGCAATTGTGGGTTCGATTACAGGCTCAAAATGTCCAAAAACAAATAACTTTCTTCTGAAACTCGTCAGTCTATTCTTGTTCTGAGAAATGAAGGCTATTCCATGCGAGAAATTGCCAAGAAACTGAAGATCTCGTACAACGCTGTGTACTACTACCTTCACAGAACAGCGCAAACTGGCTCTAACCAGAATAGAAAGAGGAGTGGGAGGCCCCGGTGCACAACTGAGCAAGAGGACAAATACATTAGAGCAGGGTTCTTCAATCCTGGTCCTGGAGGGCCGAAACACCTCTGTTTTTCATCCTCTCCTTCTAATCAGGGGCTAATTCAGACCTGGGAAAACCAGGTGAGTGCAATTAACTACCAGGTAGAAATAAAAAACAGAAGTGTTTCGGCCCTCCAGGACCAGGATTGAAGAACCCTGCATTAGAGTGTCTAGTTTGAGAAATAGACGCCTCACAGGTCTTCAACTGGCAGCTTCATTAAATAGTACCCGCAAAACACCAGTCTCAACGTCAACAGTGAAGAGGCGACTCCGGGATGCTGACCTTCAAGGCAGAGTTGCAAAGAAAATGTTCAGTGTTCTTTTGCCCATCTTTAATCTTTTATTTTTATTGGCCAGTCTGAGATATGGCTTTTTCATTGCAACTCTGAAGGTCAGCATTCCAAGTCAGTTTCTTGGCAATTTCTCTCATGGAATGGTTTCAGAAGAAAGTTATTTGTTTCTGGCCATTTTGAGCCTGTAATCGAACCCACAATTGCTGATGCTCCAGATACTCAACTAGTCTCAAGAAGGCCAGTTTGATTGCTTCTTTAATCAGCACAACAGTTTTCAGCTGTGCTAACATAATTGCAAAAGGGTTTTCTAATGATCAATTAGCCTTTTAAAATGATAAACTTGGATTAGCAAACACAACGTGCCATTGGAACACAGGACTGATGGTTGCTGATAATGGGCCTCTGTACGCCTATGTAGATATTCCATAGAAAATCAGCCGTGTGGGCACATTTGTTAATATCCTAGTTAGTGAGTTATAAGCCCAGTTATAGGTCATCTGTAGTCAGCAATGGAGGAGTGACTGCTTCCTGCAAGAGCACAAAACCTGTGCATTTCTAGCCATCTTTGAAAAGCGAGTCAGTTAAAGAGCTTTTTGTTGTCTTAAAGGGGCAATGTTGTATTTTGAGAAAGACTTGAATAAGCGAAGTAGCCAATAGGCAGAGGGTAGCATGATTTGTCTGATTCTCTGTAATAATGGTATGGGGATCATTCTTATATTTTGTAAAGTGGTTTCTGGAATCAAACAACAGAACAAAATTTTCTGCCACCTCCTTGTCTGAAGGACAAGAGGATAAACAGGTTAATGTCAAGTCCTGCATGTTTAAAAAAAAAAAAAGTATCATGGAATGTAGCCCAACATTGAACACAACACATTGGCTGCTACTGTAGGCTGAATGATAGAACAGCTATTTCCATGTTCAAATGTTATGGGATACATTTTTCTCCATTGTTTTTGATGGTAGGCCACTCTGGTAGGCCTACATTATGATCAAATAGCCACAGTAGCCTACTTGACCACTGTTAAAACTGTAACTTAAAGCAGGTACAGCCTCAGTGTTCACAGTAAACACTCGCCGGAAGTTTCACAGAATTTTCACAACATTCCAGTTTACGCTCAGCAGACCTGAAATTTGCTCAGTGACTAAACCAATTTAAGGGAAAATTGGCTATAGGCCTACTCAGGAACAGCATAACATTCATTTTACAATTAATATACATGTCACGTTCGTTTAAGGACGGGTCAGACCAAGGCGCAGCGTGATATGCATACATGTTTATTTACAATGAATAAACACACGACAAAACAACAAACCAAACGAAACGTGAAGTCCAAAGGCTGAACACAAAACTAGCCTAAACACGGAACAAGATCCCACAACTAACGAGTGTCAATAGGCTGCCTATGTATGATCCCCAATCAGAGACAACGAGCGACAGCTGCCTCTGATTGGGAACCACACCGGCCAACATAGATCTACACATACTAGAATGACAACATAGAAAACACAACATAGAACACCACACCCTGACTCAACATATAAGAGTCCCCTGAGTCAAGGCGTGACAGTACCCCCCCCCCAAAGGTGCGGACTCCGACCGCACAACCTTTACATAACAGGGTAGGGACCGGGGGGTATTCCGCAGCACGCAGCACTGGCTTGGTGCGAGGAGCAGGAACGGGCCGGGCCGGACTGGGAACACGCACCACTGGCTTGGTGCGAGGAGCAGGAACGGGCCGGGCCAGACTGGCGACACGCACCACTGGCTTGGTGCGAGGAGCAGGAACAGGCCGGGCCGGACTGGGAACACGCACCACTGGCATGGTGCGAGGAGCAGGAACAGGCCGGGCCGGACTGGCGACACGCACCACTGGCTTGGTGCGAGGAGCAGGAACGGGCCGGGCCGGACTGGGAACACGCACCACTGGCTTGGTGCGAGGAGCAGGAACGGGCCGGGCCGGACTGGGAACACGCACCACTGGCTTGGTGCGAGGAGCAGGAACGGGCCGTACCGGGCTGACGACACGCACCACTGGCTTGGTGCGGGGAGCAGGAACGGGCCGTACCGGGCTGGCGACACGCACCACTGGCTTGGTGTGGGGAGCAGGAACAGTCCGGACCGGACTGGGAACACGCACCACTGTCTTGGTGCGAGGGGCAGGAACAGGCCGGGACGGACTGGGAAAACGCACCACTGGCTTGGTGCGAGGAGCAGGAACGGGCCGGGCCGGACTGGGAACACGCACCACGGGCTTGGTGCGAGGAACAGGAACGGGCCGGACCGGACTGTGGAGGCGGACTGGAGGTCTGGAGCGGAGAGCTGGCACAACCCGTCCTGGCTGGCTGCTCACTTTTGCACGACACGTGCGGGGCGCTGACACAGAATGCACTGGGCTGTGCATGCGCACTGGCGATACAGTGCGTTTCGCCGCATACCTGGGTTCCTCTATTAACCCCCGCTCCTTATGCTGCCTAACCAGCTCCTCTCTCCGTGCCTCTACTTCCTCTTTCTCCCTACGAGCCTCCTGCAGTGCCTCCTCTTGAATGGATCTCTCCCGCTCTATTCTATCTATCAGCCCCCGTAATATGGTGGCCTCCTCTCTTACCCTGCAGATCCGATCCTTCTCTCTCTCTCTCGGCACTCCTCCTCAAGTGAGGACTCCTCCGGGAGCCCCCACGAGTTAGGGAACAGAAACTCATCGTCGTCGTCGTCATCCTCCGACTCCTCAGTATAATACTGTTCCCACTCTTCTTCCCATGGTCGTAGGGAATCAACCTGGAAACCCACCGGGTGCAGTGGTCGGGGGCTCTTCTCTCACGTTCCCCGACCACCCCTTTAGCCCCCCAAAAATGTTTTATTGGGGCTAATTGTCGGGCTTCCTCCCGGCTGGCTTCTGTGTTGACGTTGCTCCTCTCCTGTCTTGGCCTCCTTCTTCGCCCAGGGTCCTTTTCCTGCAAATATCTCCTCCCAAGACCAAATCTTCCCCACCTGTGTCCAGGGTGTTTGGTCCTCCTGGGCACGCTGCTTGGTCCGTGTTTGGTGGGATCTTCTGTCACGTTCGTTTAAGGACGGGTCAGACCAAGGCGCAGCGTGATATGCATACATGTTTATTTACAACGAATAAACACATAACAAAACAACAAACCAAACCAAACGTGAAGTCCAAAGGCTGAACACAAAACTAGCCTAAACACGGAACAAGATCCCACAACTAACGAGTGCCAAAAGGCTGCCTATGTATGATCCCCAATCAGAGACAACGAGCGACAGCTGCCTCTGATTGGGAACCACACCGGCCAACATAGATCTACACAAACTAGAATGACAACATAGAAAACACAACATAGAACACCACACCCTGACTCAACATATAAGAGTCCCCTGAGTCAGGGCGTGACAATACATAATATTTACACAGCCAAACCAATACTGGAAGGAAGAAGTACAATTTTTTTTTTTATGTCAAGTTTATACAGGAAAATAACATATGCTCCTTGCATTTCTTTAGGATTCAAATATGTTATTAAAATAAAGAACATAATAAAAACATAAATATTTATACATATTGACATGGTAGTATACATTTATGTCACATAAAAGCCACTTACAAAAGTATGGATCAAAATAAAACTCAGTACAAAAAGTTTGTCAGTTAGCTAGGCTACTTCATTGTTCTTTCCCTGGGGAAACGAGATCCTTCATATCAGTTCCTTCTTCTTTGGTTCCCCTGGGGACCATCTTACTGTGACACTGCAATACTACAACTACAGCAAAATAATGTTCTGAACAATCAACAAAACACATAAGATGTCTTTTTAAAGGTTGGGTAGTGAGTTTGGTAAAGTGTGCTGTGCCTTGGGACGTTAACACAGGATGCTGGAGAAAACAATTATGTCAATAAGTGGTCATTATAAAAGCGGTTAGTTCATCGGCTGGGAGGACAGTGAAATGGGAGACTAATGATCACTTTGTTTCATAAATCAGTAATTATGAAAGTAGTACAACTGAGGCTAACAGATTAAATAGAGGAATGGGAAACAGGAGACTAATGATCATTCTGCATTATATATAAATCAGTGTTATTATAGTGTTATTATGAAGTAAACCTTTAGGGCCTGGGTTTACTCTGGTCAGAAGTTGCAGTAACACAGTAAGATGTGTTTCATGGATCAGATATAGGAGTCACACCCTCAATCCTCCCTGACAGCCAGTCTAGACCACTCAAACATATTAAACACAGGTCTTCAATTAACAATTTTAAACACAAAACACACAGTTATGTTCCTATATAAAAAAGCTACATGATACTTAGTCTCACAAAATCAATGTCATCAGTGCTCTTCATAAGAATACAATCAAGTAAATACATTGCAAATTACAAGAGAGACAGGTCCCATATCAGATTCAGGATGTCTGTCTAAGTGCTCACTGCTACCTTTAACCTTGGGGCGTGTTCTTTAGGGCACACCGTAGCAAAATGTTTTGCAATGTGAGACGGAAATCTGTGTTCTAATTGGACAGCTGACCTGGGTCATGTTCATTAGGGCACATTGTAGCAACATGTATTGCAATGGAAAAATAAAATGTGCATTTCTTATTGGAAAAGTCCAGGTAGTCCCTCCTTGTTTCAGTCTTTTTTCTTCCTTTTGGTGCCTAATGAACATGACCCTGACCTAGCTGTCAGTCCCACAAAGCGAAAAGGGAGTCGAGCTCAGCCAGGACGGACGCCTGTCTCCTAGCCACTGATCCCAACAGTCTCTGAGGAAGGGGAGTGCCCAGGTCCACCTGAAACAAAGGAGGACAAAAAGTAAGGGATGGAAAAGAGGACGAGGAGGAAAATAAGAGAGATTCCACAGTGAGATGAGGAATCATTAGGCATATCTGCATCTAAAGTGATCTTAAGAACTTTGTGACAACTGTTGATGTAAAACTGGATTGATCAATCATTTTTATGAATTGATTGATTGATTTATCGACTGAGTGATTTTTCAGACCACTTTACGTTGTCATATTAACCTGGTTCCCGTCTCACCTGCAGCAGGTAGATGACCCTGACGACCTCTCGGACGTGGCGTGTGATTGGCTGAAGGACCCAGGCGCTAGGCAACATCTCTCCTCGGACAGCCTCTACACTGGGCCGAGGGAGAGACTCCTCGAAGACTGACTGCATGGCCAGCACACACAGCTCATCCTAGGAGAGAGAGAGAAGGGCACTGAGTTAGTAGTCAGTCTCTGTTGCTGTGGACAAGGCTAGGAAAACTCCTGGCCCTAGCTATAGGACAGTAAGAATCCATTCTATCATTGCCCCTGAAATGAGGATGTCTTCTGTCCCCCTCATTCCAGTTGAACATTTAAAACAACTCTTGGTTAGAAGGAGCAGGTAAGTTGAAACTTTGAACTTGGTACGTTGAAACATTGAAACTTGGTAAAGTGGAACTTGGAATTCAGCTGCAGGTCCAGCAAGTGACTGACCCCTGAACTCTGACCCTACTGACCTGTTGTGACTGGGTGCTGATGCAGCAGAAGTCTCTGGGCTGTTTGAGGTGGCAGCTGGACGGGTCTGTCAGCAGGTAGACTGAGGAGGAGAGACACATGGAAAAGCATGAGGAAAAATTACAATTGAAATCTGAATTTCAGTTTACTTCCTGGAAGTAATTGACTGAAGTAAAATGGAATTGACTCATAGAGATAGACAGATGGTGCATTTGACACAAAGCGTGTTTTAGCATGGGCAGCACCATTGAAGGCTTTCACCATTTTTAAGTAGTGAATTAACTCCAACTCTATACTATACTCCAGGAAGCAGACAAACCCAACTGAGTGCTGTCATCTAGTGGTCGTGTCCAGGCAGACCGGACAGCCTCGTGGTACAGGTGGGTCTTGGAGTGGTCTCGGACCATGCTCCACAGGCTGGCCAGGGGCCTCTCCAGCTCCACCGCCCCCAGGAAGGAGTGCACAGATTGGCTGGAGGAGGGCTTGTAGAAGGCCTGGACACCTCGCTCCATGCCCTGGTACCTGATAGAGAGAGAGAGAGAGAGAGAGAGAGGACAGGAAGGTTGTAAATACACAATCTGTAACATAAACCCATTGGAAAAAGCTGGTTGAAATCACATCATTACAACCAGTTTTGTCTGCTGGGAGTGTAGCTAGTTTTAACATGGTTTACTATTCGTTAACCTGAATGTAATAAAGGAGAACCCATGATGCAACTGACCTCCAACCAGCTGCAGCTTTCCCCATCACCAGGTTCCCCATGTCACCAGCAGCAGCCAAGCGCACCTGGGGCACATTTTAGCAAACATACAACAATTAACAAGTTCATAGTCCAAGGTGAATTGGAAATGTGTATTTTTGCTGTCTTGTGTTATTCTATAAAGTTTAATTTGAATTGTACCTCAGCCATAGCTCGACCAAGCAGACAGGAAGTGAAGTCCTGATAGGCTGTCGATATGGATGAGGCGGAGCCAAAGGAGGCGGTGCGCTGTCGTAGGCTCGTAGGAGATGCCGGTGAGGATGACAGCAGAGGGTCATACCCTGAGACACCAGGCTCCAGACATACATCTAGACAATACATAATAGATAAGACACACACATGGTTATAATGGGAATTAAAAACACAGTAACACTTTACTTAAAGCCTACAGGTATTATGCATGATGCATTTATAATGTAATTTAAGACTTGTCATAAGCATGTATGACCCCCCCTTTTAATGTCTTATGATTGTTTCATAGTGATCCTGTACTGACTAAATAACAGCCATTTGGAGTCAGTTGAGTGTGTGATGAAGATGAGGATGTGGAGAGTGGTTGCTGGCTGGTGGTGGTGAGTCAGTCCTTACCCTGGGCAGAGAGCCAGGCACGCTGGGTTTTCACACTCTGAGAACTACAGATGGGAGGGCGAGACCTGACCTTCAGCTCATTCAGCCCTTCACCCAGCACCCCAGTGACCTGGCACCAGACAAAAACAACACAGATAATTCATTAGGGCTGTTTAATTATTCCTGGTTTACTTGAATAGGGATGGATACAAACACATTGACACACTGAATAAACAATAATCTGATGCATTGCACCACAGTGAATATAGTTTGCTGTAAGTTTCAACACCCTAAAGCTTCGTTTACAGTAAGTCTACCGACTGTCCATAGATATATATGATATTCTACACACTTAGAAAAAAAGGTGCCATCTAAAACCTAAAAGGGTTCTTCGGCTGTCCCCATAGGAGAATCATTTGAAGAACCCTTTTTGGTTCCCGGTAGAACCCTTTCAGTTCCAGGTAGAACCAAAAAGGGTTCTGCTATAGGGAAAGCGGAAGAACCCTTTTGGAACCCTTTTTTCTAAGTGTGTTGTGCTCTATAGACCTGTTGTCAAATGAACTATAAACCAGCAATTAGGCTTTACTTTACTTTATTGAATGTATTATTTCAGGGACAGTGCAAATTAATCATCATTACTGTAAATGTGCCTGTTTTAGCCAGCTGGCTAGTTTTCAAGTGCAGTCCCTGGGCTTAAGAAAGCAGCAAAGAACATCTTCAAAGACTAGTACAGTACCTGCAGTGTCAGTGAGGGTCTACTGCCATCCTTCAGCTGAGCTGTGTTCCCACTGTTGTAGCCAGAGGTTGGTCCAGAGGATAGGCTCAGACTCGACCCAGTGCACAGTGTACTGCTGCTGACTCTGGTCCGATACTGCAAGTCATCCTAAATGTGAATAAATGATCAGTTGACAGAGAAGAAGAGAGAAAGATATGTTTTAGGAAAACAGCAACTGATCAGAGGACAACCTAAGTCTCTGACTATGAGGTGGAGTTTTCTTTCATGGTCCTTCGAGCTGGATCCATGAAAAAGAGCTCCGCCTTCTAGTGAATGGGAGGTGACAGGATTTTAAAAAGTAATACAAATCTATGGAGAAAATATGCTGAATACATCTTGGGCTTTCAACTGTGAAACTTTGACTTCTTGCTGTGACTAACCTTGACCATCTGAGACAGAGCCTGTTGCTGGAGTCGTCTCTTCTCCTGCTCTGTCCTCTTGCGGAGCCGTTCCCGTGCACGGGCTATCTCAGTCATGGCCTCCTCACGGGCACGGCCATAGTCACGCAGAAGCTGCTCTATCTCAGAGGGATATTCACCCTCTCCTCTGGGTGGATCTGGGATCCTGGGGAAAGACAAGGCAGATTTACAATCAATCAATTTATTAATCAATCAATCAATAACTGTATATAGTCCTTTTTAGAATAATATTTGTCACAAAATGTGAGAATTGGACATGGAAAACTGTTGAGCAAAGTAGAAATAATCAAAACAAAAATGTGACTTATTGTGGAGTGTCTTACATGCTGCTTGTCACTACCTCCTGTCGGAACTGTTGAAGGTAGTCTCTGCGACGAATGGGCAGGGCTGAAACTCTGGAGGCTTTTTGAGGAGGGGATCTGGGTTGAGGATGGGACCGGGTGGAGTGGTGCTTGCTGGGGCTAAGGCTGCGAGCCCTACGGCTGGTCTGAAGCTGAGCTTCCCTCTCCTTCCTCAAACTCTCAATGCTCCTCCGGTGCCTGATACAAGAGGAACATATGGAAAAATTTACATTTTATAAACTACCATTTTAAATTGATCTAATTACATCATAATATCAACACAATCACATCTTTAGGGCCATTTAGCCTTACCGGTCATAGAGCTGCTGTTTGGTATGGACAGGGGACGGTTCCTCCTCCTTGGTTCCTCCAGATGTCAACAACTTTAACTGCATGTCCGTCTCTCCCAGACCATAGTGCAGCTTGGCTTCAGTCAGCTCCACGGTCAGATGATGAGGGTTCATGTTCAGTTGAACCGTAGCCATGACCTGCTCTCGCTCCTTACGCAGTCTCTCTATCTCCCTTGTCTTCTTGTCCTTATGGAACATGGACTTTGGACTCAAGCTGGACTTTGACTCCTGGCTCTCCAGCTCAGCCCACTCTGGATGGTTCCTCTGTGCTTCATGACCAGTGGGTAGATACATGGCTGGTTTCATTAAACTATTGGTCCGTCTTATCTCAGAGGGATGCTGGCTGATACCAGACCAGTTGGTGAACTTGTTGTGCACAGGTAGGTCCTCAGGGAGCCGCTGGTGATCTAGCTGCTGTGGGGAGTGTTGGTGTTGGAAGTTGGAAGTGTGGGTGACTGGGTTGGTGTTCACTAGGATGTCTGTGTTGCACTCACTTGGGGACAATGACACCATGTCATCCTCCTGAACATGGATGGTGTTGTCACTGATAGGGGAATGTTCATAAGCACCAGTGAAGTGCTCCACTGGACGCTCTGATGATCTACTGTTGTGGTAATCTATTGAATGTCTCCTGTAGCTTAGTTGATCTCCAAAAGTAGAGATTGATTTCTCCTCCTGTTTGGACTCACTAGTCTGACTAAAGATGAGAGAGGTGTGGTTCTGCATAGTGACTCCATTACTGCTTAGAACAGAAGGAAGGGACCATCTTGGACTTTGGCTGGTTTTGTGCCATACACTCATTTCCCTTTCTTCTTCGTGGATGACAATGCTGGTTTCCTTGTGGATGTATTCATCAATGGGCGAACTAAGACTTTCTGAGTATCCATCAGACCCGTTTGGGCTTGAATGGCTGACGGCACTCACATTCTCCAGGGATATCAATCCCATAGATTTTGTGGTGGAGTTATCACAAGGCTTCTCAGACAGATGAAGGGAGTCATGTCCTGATATCTTATCATTCTTTGTGAAAGACATGCATGTTTTCTGTCCGCTGTAACTTAAACAAGGTGTTGACTGGCACTCCTTTCGGTCCGAAATGTGTTCTTTACTTCTATTTTGCATCTCAAACTTCTGTTCTTCTTGGAGACTCTGTAAATACATTCTTCTGCTCTGGTTGGAACCAGCCCTGGGACCCACAGTGAGAATGGGTGAGCATGCACGGTCTGTGAAGCTCACTTGTTTTCTATAGCCTATTCCTGGGTCACTCCTTCTCAAGACATTCTGTCTTTCTGGTCTGAGTATTTCTGACAAATGATTGCAGACTTCAGAGACTCCCATGCTTTTGGAGGAGGACACTCTTTCAGGTTGGCAGTCCTCATTGCTTCTATGACGAATGGGAGGATTTGAATGATTGTGACGTTGAACAGTCTCCATGGAAGGGACTTTGTGCAGGAGACTCTCTGGTTCCAAGATAGATCTTTGGTTAACAGTGGAGCCATTGAGTCGCAGGTCAGGCATGCTCTGAATATTATCATTGGGCTTGTTCTTGAGTTGATGTTGAAGGGGAAGCCCCTTCTCTTGTGACACATTGAAAACTTCTGAGCCAATCACTTTGACTATCACATTAACTTCATGGGCTTTGGACCTCTCTGTGGACAGAGTTTGGTGTATAGACATTTTGTCTTGAACGGGTGTTGAAGTCCTTTCGGTCTGGATCCCAATATCTACTGCAGTTTGGGTTGAGCAGTCTCTCTTTGTCCAATCTTTGGAGGAGTACAGATGAGATGAAGATTTAACATTTCCTGTCAGGCTATGTTTGAGGCTATCGCCAGACCTCATACCCTGAACATTCCCCAGAAGATCAGAGGTGTTGACTATCAGCTGTGAGAGATGCTCAGACATGTTCTGAAGGCTGGCCCATGTGAAGGTCTCTCTACAGGCCTCTGTGGTCTTCTGAGACACTGGTACCTGAGTGCTGCTCTTTCTGAGACGGTTGTTTCTCCTCTGTAGATCACCATGGTTGATCGTTGTCTGAGTCATGGTTTCTTGAGTCAAGGTTGTCTGGGTGCTGTGGTCACATGTGGTGTGTGTTTCAGACCTTTGAAACCCATTACCCTGAGACTCCTGCTCTGAAGAGTCATAAACCAACATGATCTCATCCACTTGGCCAGTGCTGTTACCAAGATCTCCAGATACATCGTAGCAAGAAGATGAGATACAGCTCATGGTCTGGGTCAGTTGATAATTGTGATCGTCAACACCAGAGACTTGGTTAGTACGTCCTTTCAGATGGGCGTTGGGGGACATTTGATCTTTGAAATTTTCCTCCATGCTGCTCAGGTTGCTGGAGAGTCCCTTGTTGTTGGCGTAAGTGCTCAGGTGGGAGTTGAAAGGAGAGTTCTGCACGTTTAAACCATTGTCGACACTGTGGCATCTAGTGATGCGTTTGTCAGTGGCATCCAGCAGGGGTGATTTGCAAGAAATGTCAGCAGCACTTCCAAATGCAGCACTTCCAAATGTAGCACTTCCAAATGCAGCACCTCCAAATGCAGCACTTCCAAATACCTGGTTCTTGTAGCAGCTTTGGTTTGGCTCTTCTTCTTGCCATTGAGGAGCAAAGGGATTGATGTCGATGGAGGCAAAATGCATTGGAGAATCCTGAGTCTTTGGTGTGTAGTGTGACATCTCAGTTTCTTTGATACTGGAAGACATGATTTTCTCCCGATTGGTCATTTTCTCCATTGCAAGAGCATGTGCTGATTGTCCATTGGGGCTGTGTTCTTTCTGACTCAAACCGATGCCAACTCCAGCTTTACCATCATATTTACATGGGGTCCGGGCAGTACAAGCTTCCATAGTCTGATTGTCTTTTGACTGTGGTGATTGTCTTTTGACTGGAGAAATTGCGGCACCATTGCATTGAATGATCTCCTCTAGTTTCCCATTAGTTTGAGTTCCTGACTTAATTCTTGTTGATGAAGACCTGTTTCGATGCAACTTGGGAGGGATTTTATCTTCTTCGTCTGAGGAAGACTTGAGTGTGGAGTCAGAGGATGGGCTAGGAGGTGCCTGGGCTTTGGACCTTCTGAACCTCTTGGATTTTCCCTTTTTGCAGTGAACAACACTACTGCCACTGAACTGATGGGGTTGCCTGTAATTAGATGTTTTGGTATTTCCCTCTCTGGACATGATATCTCTGCAAATGTCACCCAATATCTTCATATTAGCATCACTACTTCCATGTGTTATTTGGGATGAAGATCCAATACTATTTATTCTACTTGGTACGTCAAACAAGGTTACAGGAGATTTTGCCAGTGGTCCATCAGTCATTGACCCTTCTTCATTTTGAGCCATTTGGCAATCTTTGGTATTGTCAGAGGCAAAGTTGCTCACATTGCACTGAGCCTTCAGCCATTTTTCAAAGTGGCATTTTTTGTGTTTTACACTGGGATGTTTCTTTTTAGGATCAGGATCAACGGTCACACAAGTCTTATGAAATTTGTCTACATGAGTTTCAGATGAGCATTTTGACTGTGGTACTTCCTGACTCAGTGAGCACTTTGACTGTTGTACTTCCTGACTCAGTGAACACTTTGACTGTTGTACTTCCTGACTCAGTGAGCACTTTGACTGTTGTACTTCCTGACTCAGTGAGCACTTTGACTGTTGTACTTCCTGACTCAGTGAGCACTTTGACTGTTGTACTTCCTGACTCAGTGAGCACTTTGACTGTTGTACTTCCTGACTCAGTGAACACTTTGACTGTTGTACTTCCTGACTCAGTGAGTACTTTGACTGTTGTACTTCCTGACTCAGTGAGTACTTTGACTGATGTACTTCCTGACTCAGTGAGTACTTTGACTGTTGTACTTCCTGACTCAGTGAACACTTTGACTGTGGTAGTTCCTGACTCAGATTTGTGGAATAGGGAGTGTCTTTTTGGAGCTCTTTTCTGACCTCAACGTGATTTCTGCCTTTCTCCTCTAGCTTCTGTGATTCACATAAATTATTTGAGAGTGGTTGACTGTTGTGGTGCTTCTCAATGTTTTCTGGTGTACATTGATGTCCGCTTTTGTCAGAGAGTGAATCTACAGCTGCATGCTGATGACGATCATTTAAGTAAAGCTGTCCACTTGCACCCGTTGAGGTCAATTTGCATTGGTTCTTGCTTTTGCCTTGAACCTCATATTCTGAATCCATTATGAAGTCCCTTGCATGTGCAAAGGCCATATTTGGTGGTGTAGTCACTGAGGACACTGTTCCTGGGCAGTTCTGGAGAGGTTGTAGAGCACTAGGTTTCAGGGTTTGCTCAGGTGAACCACACTGGTGGACAGTTTGTTTATCGTTATTACCAAGACAGGTATGATGAGGATGATATATCTCAGGACCCGTTTGTTTCTTTATGTTCTCCATATGTGAAAAAGGGACATCCCTTTCAAACACTTTCCCTTGAGAAAGTAATAATTCTTTGGGTGCGGTGGAAGTGGAAGTAGACCTTGAAGAACATCCCATTGGTAACAGTACAGGCTTGTTGATGTAGTCAGGTATACCTTGGTTGTTCAATGCCAGACTTAATTGGAGCTCATGGCTTTTAACAGTGAAAGATGCTGCACCAGAATTGACACTTGCATTCGGTGTAATGACAGAACAGCCAGAAGCATCCTGACCCTTGTATCCCCTTGCATCAACATCAGTTATCCCATTTTTCAGTTGCACTTCTCTCACGTTCTCTTGAAAGCTCTGACTTAACTGGAACTCTGAGGAGATATTTGTCCTACTGTCTGGATCATTCCCTTTGGTTATGAAACTTGGTTGATTCATATAATTTAATTTGATGGAAGTAGAGAGTCTAAGATCCTTTCCTTGGCTCACGTTTTCCATGTCTGTCGTGTTGTCCATTCTTAGCATCTCAGAACCGATACAAGACTTTTCTGATGTCGAACAAGAGCCTGGCTTAATGATTACCAGTGGATCATCAGCTACTTGATGATCCTCCACTGCTTGTAGATCCTTTGGTGAATCGCATTTGTTAGGATTACTTGTTGGCAAGGCATTAAGGATTTGACTACTTTGACTGTCCAGTTCACTGTTACTGTTGTCTCCACCCCCATCTATAAGTGACATCCTCATATTCTCCTTCATCACCTCTGAGATTCGCTGATCTGATGAACTACAGTTACTATCGCCATGGTGATGTCCCCATCTACCATTCTCTACGTCTCTTCTCTTGCTATCTGAGTTTAGCTTTTCACCCCACCCTTGAACTTCTCTTTCTTCACCTCGTTCTACTTCTCTTCTCTTTTCAATAACGGCCTTCTCTCCAAAAGGAGTCTTTTTATGGCCCCCCGTGTCAATGGTTTTATGGCCACACGGAGAGAGATTTTCATGGGATATGTGCACAGACACTGACATTGCTACTAAAGCAGAGGTATCTCGTTGGATATGACCTTCATTGCAGCCCAGATTTAGTTTAAATGAATCGACTGCAGAGGAAGTTTGTTTGTCTTTTAATTCACTGGTGTTATTGTTGTCGTCTGGTGAAATAACTTCCTGGCTGTTCTTCACTGTTACAGTGGAGAACGCTAAGAAGTCCCCTCCGTTGCTGCTCTTTGGAATTTTCAAGCTGCCAATGAAACTGTCCTGCAGGCCTTTGTTCCTCTTTATGGAATTGTTATAAGACGCTTTGAAAAACTTGTGCTCTGGCAACACACAGTCCTGCTCTGTGACTTTGGCTTCAAGCTTTTGCAGCATTTTAAACTCACTTTCAGGTGATATGTATTTGGTATTGCTTGCTTCGCAAAACTCCTCATCTTTGACTTCTTCCATGTCTCCATCTACATTGCATAGTTCATTATCTTCAGAATAATTATTTGGGGCACTTTCGATGTCAGATGTCTCATTCAACATCTCACCTTCAGTTTTAGGGTAAGTTAACAGACTGGCTTTTGACTGATGACTGTAGGTAGACAAACAAGCATCAGTGTAGTTTGTTAGGTCTGCCACTCCCACAAACATCACTTCTGGAGATAATGTGACCGGCTGCATCTGAGGCCCATGAAAAATGTCAGCCTCCAATGTTGATGTTGATGGGGTATGTTGAATCTTATAGTCAATGGTTGGAGCACATGCAGATCTAGGTGAAGGAAGCTCTGATGAGACATCTCTACTTTGATTTTGGCGGAAGCCTGGATCATTAATAGATCCCTTCAGCAAACCTTCTGAACTGACTAACTGACGTTCAAAATAGTCTTTGCAACACACCGCCTCATGACTCAATGGCATCATGACATGTGGCGCTGACATTTGGAGAAGCTGAGAATCAGGGAAATTCAAAGTATCAGTTGAAACCCCAAGTCTTCGTTCCTCTACTGGAACATGTTCTTCCTCTGTGCCGTCGGTAGATGTGGAGCTATGGGATCCAGTTGATCCAAATCCACTCCGACAGTCAGACAGATCCACACTGGGACTACTGCTGCTGTCCAACGCACCATGACTAAACACCATCCTCCTCCTCAACATGGCAGTGTCCCTAGGTATCCTAGGACTATCTGCTGCATCATTGGAGGACCATGCGTCTGTAAGCATTAGCAAACTCTCTGGTTCCCTCACACTACAGCTGCTCGGAGAGTGAGGGCTGCTGGTCAACACGGTGTGGACGTGCCCAAGCTCTTCACTCAGCTTTGATACAGGGTCTCTACACCTGGGTTCTGTCGCTGGCTGCTTCTGGTACAGTGATTCCCTTGTTGCTCCGGTTGCTTTATTGACTCGGGTTTTAGGACCACTACGATGGCTCCAGTAAGCCTCTGCTGGCATTTCATTAGGTTTCCCAATGTCTTCTCTTCCCTCTTCAGTTGGCTGAATCTCTGATGCCATGTTTATAGTTTTTCCAATCGAGAGATTGAGAAAACCCCTCACCACAGAGTGACTGGGTACTACCCCAGTCCGTCTCTGTGCCGGCCTTGCTGCAATATGCTTCCTTCTGCTCTCCATAGCCAGTGAGTCCTTCGACATCTGACTGTCTTCGCTCTCTCCTTTGCTCTGGATAGCCTCCTCCTGCTTCAGCTGCTCTGCCAGGGCTGTGGCGTAGACCGAGGACAGGGAGTCCACAGAGAACAAGCTGTCACAGTCTGAGGAGTGGTCACCCCCAACCTCCTCTTCCCCCTTTTCTTCTTCCTCACAGTCAAACTCCTCCGATCCTGCCAGTCCCAATCCCTGCGGTCTCTCCATCCACCTTAGGGTGCTAGCCTGGTTCATCAGAGTCTCTGCACTACGCCACTGTCTTTGTCTCCACCTACAATCATGTGAAGGAGTATTCTGATCAAGGTCCTCACATGAGACAGTTGTTTTCATTATGCATTTCTTCCTGCTCATCTTGGCATCTTCTACACCTCGCTTTTGTTTCCAGTGAAATCGGCTTGCTGTTTTACCGCTAGGCTTGGTCACTCTGCCTCCAATACCCAGTCCTGATGGTGTTTTTCTAAACACCCTGGCCAACGCTGTCTTTATCCCAGGACCGACTGAGCGTGATAAGACCTTACAGATGGTCTCCAAGCCCTTCCTACTACCACGGGGAAGGCTCTTCACTCCCTGACATGGAGCCCGCTGAGTCTGACTGCTAGATTTGCTTACTGTAACTGTTGGTCCCTTGATGATGACATTACTGCTTGACTGTAGAGTTCCTCCATTTTGTGATTGTGCTGGGTTCTGATTGTTCTTGAATGTAAGTTCAAGTCCGCGTTTTGGAAGCAGTGGTTTCCTCTCTGGTCTTTCATGACATGGCAGCTGAACTAGAGCCTCCTCCTCCGCCTTCACAGGCGGCTTGAGGTTCTCTGAGGAGCTGGCTCTGCTCCTGTACCCCTGCACCTGTCTACTGTGTCCTGTTCCTGAGGAGAACGTGTTGGAGCGACTCCTCATCCTCTCGCGTGGAAGACATTCATCAGACACCCACTGCCTGGAGCCGATGGATCCAAATGTCAGTTCAGATGGTCTATTTCTCTTCAGGAAGTGGCTGTTGGGGAAAACAAAACAAGGGGTAAGGACATTATCATTTACAACATGTCTGTGTAATTCCATTCTGCTAAATATTGGCTTGAATAAATATCTTTGTGTGAGACTAGCCTACTTGTACTGACCTGAAGATTGGGGTGTGTTGGGGGTACAAGCGGGACAGAAGGTCTGATGAGACAGAATTCCTGCGCAAAACAGGTTGACGTTCTCTTGACCTTGAGGGGGACCCCAGCTCAGGAGACACAGGGCTCTCTAGTCCAGGCGGCAGGGCCTTCTCGAGCCTCTGCAGTTCCCTCTTAGCCTCCAGTAGATGGCGCTTGCGAGCGATCCTCTCCAGCTGGTAGCGCAGCCTTTTGCGTCGAACTCGGCTCGCGGCACTCCGCAGGGCGTGATGTCGTAACAGCTCCTCCTGAACCACCTTCTTCCTGTATAGAACCACTTTAGAGGGCGGCACAACTGTTTGACCACACTCTTCCTCAGAACCTTCCGAACCTTCCGTTAGCAGGCTGTCTAGGATGGGAGCTGCTATAGGATCAGTTGGTATAGGATCAGTTGGTATAGGATCAGTTGGTATAGGATCAGCTGGTATAGGATCAGCTGGTATAGGATCAGCTGGTATAGGATCAGCTGATATAGGATCAGCTGGTATAGGATCAGCTGGTATAGGATCAGTTGGTATAGGATCAGCTGGTATAGGATCAGCTGGTATAGGATCAGCTGGTATAGGATCAGCTGGTATAGGATCAGTTGGTATAGGATCAGTTGGTATAGGATCAGCTGGTATAGGATCAGCTGGTATAGGATCAGCTGGTATAGGATCAGCTGGTATAGGATCAGCTGGTATAGGATCAGTTGGTATAGGATCAGCTGGTATAGGATCAGCTGGTATAGGATCAGTTGGTATAGGATCAGCTGGTATAGGATCAGTTGGTATAGGATCAGTTGGTATAGGATCAGCTGGTATAGGATCAGTTGGTATAGGATCAGCTGGTATAGGATCAGTCTGTACACCAAACTCCTGAGTTCCTCTTTCCTCTAACGTTATAGCTGCCAGACGCTGCTTCTCTTGTAAGATCCACTGCAGGACTGAAGACAGAGGAAACAGAACATATTTAACATGCACATACAAAAAGTGATCATTTCTTTGTTTAACTTAATTCTACAGACACACATATAGTATACGCTATGTATAGAGTACTGTAGTCTATATGAAAGTAGAGGTGTACTCACTGTCAGTGTGTTGTTGTCTCAGATGTGCCTGTTCTCTCTCCAGATCTCTCTCAGCTAGTCTCTGTTCAGTCTGGATCTCCTGGCGTAGACACTCCACATACCCCCGCCGCTCCTCCACGCACCTCACCTGGTCCTCAACACACTGCTGCCTGAGGGGAGGCTCCTTACCCTCAGCCTCACATTCACCCGTCTGCCCCTGGACTGCCTCTCCTCCAGCCCTGTTCACATACAGATACTCACATAATATTTCACACATATATGACAATTGTACTTTGAGGTAGACAAGAGAGATGAACAGGGCCCCCCCACTGATTTTTTATGTGAACTGGCTCAAGCGGTGTTAACCAAAAACTACATTAAGCTTGAGAATGTTTTCTACATCCAGTAACAGGGCACTGCATTGGGGTCCCCATTCACACCTAATTCCGCAGATTTATTCATGGGGAAGTTTTAAGAAGATTTGTTTATAATGGTAATTCGTTTTTCCCCCTTTTGAAATGTTGGTTCCGTTACATTGATGATGTTTTTTAAATTTGGAGTGGGACATATGAGCAATTGGAAGAGTTCAGACTGTACATTAATTCGAGGTTGCCTACTATGAAATTCACTCTCGAATCCAATGAGGATGTACTGGTTAGCAAAGACAATGGACTTCAGACCACCATGTATCGCAAGAAGACGAATATAAACAATTTTCTGCATTATTCAAGTTACCATCCGTCTACTCTTACACAATAGTCTACCTTACAGCCACCTGCTGAGGGTCAGAACAATATGTATTGCTGACGATTAATTAGAAAAACAAGCCACCACCTTGTGCGATCGGTTTGCCTCCAAGGGTTATGATAAGAAGTTGTTGGATAACTGTGTTTCTAAAGTACGCAATGTTACACGGGGACAGCTTATTGACTCATAAACCTGCCCCTCCTAATGATCAGGCTACTGTATTTTTTTCTACGTATTCCCCTCCTCAGGCTGTTAAATCCTCCATTAAAAAGCATTGGCATGTTCTGTGTATGGGCCGGGCTTTTCAGAATATCCCTCGATTCGTTTTTAAACATGCTAGAAACCTAAGGGACAGCCTGGTAAGCGCAGATTAATATGTACCCCCATCAGAATCTACCCTCCCCTCAGGCAAGTTTCCATGTCATAATTGTGTGAACTAATGCAATAATCAAGGGTAATTTCTTTCTTCACCCTCATACAGGAAATCAAATGTATGTCAGGGGTAGAATTTCCTGTAAAATGAAAATGTGTGGTCTATTTACTGAAGTGCCTATGTGGCTATTATGTTGGAAAGTCTAAGAGAGAATTGAAAGTAATATTATTACAGAGCACAAGAGCAACATCAGAACTGGTGACGAGAAGTCCCCTGCAGCCAGACACTTCAATGCGGTCGGACATGATGTGTGCCAACTGAGGTTCCATGGCTTAGAAGTTGTAAAGCCATTTAAGAGAGGTGATAGAGAAGTTGCTGTTACAGAGAGAGGCATATTATATCTATGTCTTACAAACAGAGAGCCCCAGAGGCCTTAATGAATAACTCCTGTTAGGTTGCTTCCTGTGAGCAACAGGTGTGCATTTCTTTGTATATTTTTAATTTGAAGCTCTTGTGGAAAACAGTAGAAAATGTATGTAAATAATGACTGTAAATAATGATTGTGAAAAAAGAAAAGCAGTACTACAATGTGATGTCATCTAGAAATATGGGTGGATGTCTATTGTTCTCCAAACGCTGACGAAGTCTGCCGCCGAAACGCATCCGTTGATTTTGAACTCTGCTGCAGGGGCGGTGTGTTCAATAGGGCGATATGGGCGACGCACTGCCAAACGGGAAAAGGAAGGGATTTTTTTCCTAATCAATTATATCACGGCAACAGTAGTTATCAGTGTTCTAATCTGATCTGACTGCCACTAAATGTCCAATCAGGCTAAAGTCGTGCTTCAAATGGCCCCCCCCCCCTTTTGGGGCGATTTCAGTCAGGTTGAAAATCGCCCAGAAGTCTGTGTGACGTCACGAGAGGCTACACAGCTTTCAGCGGGATTGCTCAAGTAGTGCAAGGAGACAAGGTTCAAACAAAACAAGGATTTTATTATAGGTCTTGGGAAATTAACGAAAATATAACAAAATTCTGTTCTCTTGTGGCTCTTTAAGGGTTAACAGTTCAGGGATGTCTCTTCCACATCCAAAATCATAATTCTCACTCGCTCAGATAACTTTTCCCCAGCCTTACTGTAGTCCACGTTGCAGCTAGTGGCCAACCCAGCAAAAGTCCTTCCAAATGTCTCTCACGTATTTCCACAGGTGCATATATCCAAAGGTGAGTATTTCCCAAAGGTAAGTATCTCCAAATCCTTATATTCCTCATGGAAGTGGACGTGCAGCACTCTTGTCCTCCAGAGAGCCCAGGTTGGAGACTGTGTTTCTTCACCCCCCACACACTCCCCTCCGTGTGTCTCTTCCCTTCCCAAACCTTCAGCTCATCAGCTCCTCATTTGTTTCAGCTGCGTGGGAAGATTGGCCATAGAGGGGTGGAGTTCCCGACCATACCAGCAGATGGAGCCATAGCTGTCTGGGTTTGCAGCCACCTCAGGGGGATGTAACGTCCCTCCAGGACACAGCCTCTCGTGACATCACACATCCCCCTCCTCGGGACCGACGTCCTCGTCGGGTAAAGGCAGCGAAGAAGGCATCACGCCGGGAGAGGGCGTCCGCATTGCCGTGGTGCTTGCCAGCCTGCTCTCTCTTCAACTCCTCCACCTCTAGGACCAGGGACTCAGCCTCCTGTTGTCTCTCCTTGAGTTTCTTACTGAACGCATCAGCCTTGGTTTTAGCAGAGTTTAGCTTCTGTTGAGCAGCTTTCAGTTCCTTCTCTCTCTCTGCCTCCGCATTCTTCATCTTGTTCTCCAACACCTTGTACTTCTCCTCTGCCTTCTTCTGGACCTCCTTACTACTGCGCAGGGTCTCCTCACACTCCTCGATGGTCCTGCGCAGCCTCTCCAGCTCCTCCTGTTGCTTAGGGAAGGAGCTCTGTTGGAGTTTAGCCTGGAGGATATCTAACTCTTCTGTCTTCATGTCTAACTGTTGCTTTAACAAACGATACCTCTCAGCGGTCCCCTTCAGACCAGACCGTTCTTTGTCCAGATTCTGTAGCTCCGTCTCTGTGTCGGTCTGGGCACCTGCCATCCCTATCAGAGCCCGGGCGGGAGTGAGTAACTCGGAGGATTGCACCGGAGCCTTCCCAGGATGAGTCTTGCCTCTCCGTTTCCGAGGTACTCGGGTTATCCTCTCCTGAGACTCTCTCCAGAGTGGGTAAAAGGCTGGGCAGTCTCGTCCAATTAGGACAGGGACGGGGAGGGAATCAACCACCCCGCCGTCGTGTGTATGGTTCCCCGTGTGCTGGTCATTGTAAGTTCAGTAATGGGGTATTCTCTGGTGTCCCCATGGACACAGGAAACTGGGAGGACTTTCCCGGGGTCAGACACGTTGGGCCCACCAAATCCTTACGCACCAGGGTGGCCCGGCTACCAGAATCCAGTAAGGCCTCCACATCATGGTGATTCACAGTTACCGGGCAGGTGGGGGGGTCGATCTGGGCCGCCATCTACGACTCCCAAGAGCGAGGCAAAACGGTGTGTGGGTGCTGAGCTGGAGGACTCCGCAGTGGGCATAGGTTCATCGGCTGGTTTCCCACACTGCCAGGAGATATGTCCCATCTCCCCACACCGGTAACACTGTCGAAGTTTCCCCCTCCTGGTGTACTCTTCTTGGACCCGCCTGGTTTCTGGCTCCCCCTGGAGCCGGGATAAGTCCTGACGTGGCTGGGTTCGAGACCTTGGGGTCCTTTGGACGGGTTCTTCCCATTTGTGGTGGGGCCGCACTTCTGGGGTCTTTTCGGAAGCATTCAGCATCTCCGCTGTGGCCTGGTACTTTTCCACAGCTTCCACGGTCAGATCAGCCGTGGTCAAGGCCTGTTGACTGATGAACCGTTTTGCCTCATAAGGCAGGGCGCGTAGGTAACGATCCACCACAACGGCCTCCACCACCGCCGCTGCTGTATTCCTCTGCGGATCCAGCCATTTCCTTGCGATTCGGACAAGTTCATGCATCTGCGCCCGAGGAGGTTGGTCTGGTTGGAAGGTCCAGCTGTAAAAGCGCTGGGCCATACCAAACTTTGTGAGTCCATATCTGCTGAGGATCTCAGACTTCAGGGCATCATAGTCAGTAACCTGGTCAGGGCCCAGGTCCCGGACAGCATTCAGCGATTCCCCGGTTAGAAAGGGGGCTAACAGACCAACCCACTGTTGCTTGGGCCAGGCTTCCCTAGTGGCCGTGGCCTCAAATGCATGCAGGTATGCCTCAATGTCATCGGTAGCTCCCATCTTAGATATAAAGTCACTTGCCTTTATTGGGCGGGTATTTTGGACCACCCTCTGTCTCTGCAACTGCAATTCCTCTGCCTTCAGAAGGTTGGCTTTCTTTTGCTCCTCCAAGAGAGCCACGTTACTTGCATCTGGGCTTGCTGGCCAGCAACAAGGGCTTTCAATATGTCCTCCATTTCAGTCGGCGGGGAGCCTCACGGCCAACTTGGAAAACTGGGTAATCAAACCTTCGGTATCCTCCTCTGACATGCACTATTAACGCTTGAGCGTGCCTGTATTCTCCACCATCTGTGACGTCACGAGAGGCTACACAGCTTTCAGCGGGATTGCTCAAGTAGTGCAAGGAGACAAGGTTCAAACAAAACAAGGATTTTATTATAGGTCTTGGGAAATTAACGAAAATATAACAAAATTCTGTTCTCTTGTGGCTCTTTAAGGGTTAACAGTTCAGGGATGTCTCTTCCACATCCAAAATCATAATTCTCACTCGCTCAGATAACTTTTCCCCAGCCTTACTGTAGTCCACGTTGCAGCTAGTGGCCAACCCAGCAAAAGTCCTTCCAAATGTCTCTCACGTATTTCCACAGGTGCATATATCCAAAGGTGAGTATTTCCCAAAGGTAAGTATCTCCAAATCCTTATATTCCTCATGGAAGTGGACGTGCAGCACTCTTGTCCTCCAGAGAGCCCAGGTTGGAGACTGTGTTTCTTCACCCCCCACACACTCCCTCCGTGTGTCTCTTCCCTTCCCAAACCTTCAGCTCATCAGCTCCTCATTTGTTTCAGCTGCGTGGGAAGATTGGCCATAGAGGGGTGGAGTTCCCGACCATACCAGCAGATGGAGCCATAGCTGTCTGGGTTTGCAGCCACCTCAGGGGGATGTAACGTCCCTCCAGGACACAGCCTCTCGTGACATCACATCTGTCATAGACTCCCATGTAAAATCTATTTTTTTCAAATTTCAGAGCTTTCAATACAATCTCTATGGGTTTCTGAGGGCTTGCACTTACGCGCTTTCGTCATACGTAACGTAACCATGAACGTAACTAAGAAAATAGCGGGTAGCAGCGTCTCTGTTGCGACCTGCAGTGTGGCGTTATCTTATGTTTTTAATTTGTACACTTAGTGGCGTTATTTTATGTTTTTAATTTGTACACTTAGTTTACAAACATTCTGCCAACCATGGATTTCCAGTGGTGGGTTTTGGACTGATCTTGTTGATCGTGTACATACCCGCTACGAACGGACTAAATAATGAAAACGCTGCTGGCAGCGGAATCCAATACAGCAGAACAAACTTCCCTTACCCACCACCTTGCTGATTAATGCCCAGTCACTGAGGGGGAAAGCGGATGAGTTGTCAGCGAATCTGCGCTTCCAACACAAATATCGGGAGGCCTGTTTGCTGGCATTTACTGAGACTTGGCTGGATGACAGAGTCCCGGACAGAGAAGTGGAGCCGGCCGGCTTCACCCTGGTCAGAGCGGACCGCGATCTGACAGTCACAGGGAAAATCGATCCTGGTAAGAGAGCGACTCTGTACCCCCCGACATTGAACTGCTTTCTGTGTCACTGCGACCTTACTATCTGCCCCGTGAGTTCCCCCAATTGTTTGTTACCGTTGTGTACATTCAACCAAAAGCTAATATAACAAAGGCATCAGAGATTATTTATAATCTGTCACAGAAACTGGAATCCATCTCCCCAGATCAGTCAATAAATGCTTCTGGTATTGACTTATATGCTGCCCCTGTCTTCATGTTGTTGCTGGACATATCTTTTTTTAAATGTGTGTAGGTCACCTAAATCGTCAGAAAAATTGCCCCCCCTGAGAATTTTTTCAGGAGCCGCCACTGCTCTGCTGCAAAACATTTTTACATTTAAGCTTAAAGAATATATGAGTTTATATGAGTGTTCCTGTTGTTGAGTTTAATGCAGCGTCCTCTACTGTAACCAAGCAACGGCCAAGCCTTGCATGTCAACAACAAGATGTGATTCCGCCAAGACACTGATGTAAGCTCTCTCTCTCTGTCTCTCTCTCTCTCTCTCTCTCTCTCTCTCTCGTATAAACGAACAACATACATGAAGCATTCGCCATTTTATCCCTTGCACCTGCACCAGTGGTAGGTTGTACTACAAAGACTACATATCAAATATGTATGCAATGGGTCTACTATGGGAGCTCAGCAGAAACAATCAGGGTTAGGGGAGGGTTTGGCCAGGGGGCTTTACTCAGCAGAATCCTTTTAGCACATGTGTAGTGAGTAGTATTCAGAGATGCTCCTAACCTGTGTTTGTTGGTGGGTGGTGGTGAGTTTACATTGAGTGTGTGTGTGTTTACCTGGAGTCAGAGGTCAAGGTTCGAAAATCATTGTAGCTGCAGTTCAGTGCACCTTCACTGGCCTGTCAAGCGGATAATATGAGTTATCAATCAATCAAAAAAATCAGGAGCATCATCACGATCACAACATTACTGGTCAGTAGTACCCACCCGTCTCCGTTCTCTCATGACTGCAGCCTCTGCTGGGTGGTTGAAACGGAACTTGTGGACACCTCCAAGTGTGATCAATGTCCCTGAAGATAGATAGAGATACAAACCGAAAATATGACATGGCTGTTGGGGCTCAAAGTGCTACTGTAAATGCTCCTTTGTGTACTATAAGCCATCAACTGAATTGTCCCTGTCAACTGAAGAGTAACGAGACAGAAACTCTTTGACAAGGGATTAAAAAGAGTGTGTGAGAACTAGGTGAGGGCCTACCTTGTGCCAGTCTGCAGGGCTCCGTCACCTCCCTGTCTTTGACCATGCAGACACTCCCTGGCAGCGGCCTCAGGGTCACAACCCCAGACTGGTTCTCTATCTCACAGGTGGCGCCGCCCTGGAGGACTGGAGGGGAAAGACATACCACAAGGACTCAAAAATAAAACAAACATTTGAAGTTGCAATTCTCCCCAAAATACATGTATTGCATGCACAATATCTATCTAAGCAGATACAGAAAACACTCACATAGGAGATATCAATATGACATCTGCCTACCTATTTGTGATTCTACCAGTTTGTCCTGAGGTCCAATCCTGGTTACCCCCTCCTACAACAGACAGAGGGCAGCCAAGAGTTTAGGATGACAGAGAATTTAAACAGTGGATTGAAAAACTATATGTCAACAAACGCACAGTTTGATGTGCCTAAAACTAACGTTTCATAACAGAGATAAAATGACTAACACACAACGTTCTACTACATCAAAGCATGACTCCCACAGAACTCCGGCAGCAGGTAGCCTAGCGGTTAAGAGTGTTGGCCCAGTAACCAAAAGGTTGCTGGTTCGAATCCCAAAACCAACTAGGTAAAAAAATCTGTTGATGTGTCCTTGAGAAAAGCACGTAACTGTAATTGCTCCTGTAAGTTGCTATGGTTAAGAGTGTCTGCTAAATGAACCCTATACTTAGGCTGCCTGTCAGGAAAACAAGTATTTGTTCATCAAATGCTATCTTGTGGGATAAAAAGCTATATTATATAACAGGACCACTATGGATTCCCAGGTGGTTTCTGCTCTTTAAATACAGTGGTATAATCGTCAGGCCTAAAGACATTCCAGTCGTTATCAGGACAGGCGTAGCTACGTCCCCTGTGCGCCTCACAACGAAATGCCTCTTATCCAATCACATTCAGCCATTAGAGAAGTGAAAACACCACGAACGAGGGAGAAACATGAGAGAGGACGGAGTGAAACGCATCTCGTATTAACAGCGAGCAGGACAGAGAGGGAAGAACAGAATCTAGTAGACCAACAACAGACATTTTAGTCAGAGAAAGTCAAGAACAGAAAGTACAGAGGTAGTATAGAAGTATGTCAAAGGTTCCGTGGTTGTGAATACTTGTGTGTGTGTGTGTGTGTGTGTGTGTGTGTGTGTGTGTGTGTGTGTGTCTGCGCACCCATGTGAATGTATGTTTCTGGTCTGTTTATACATGTGTGTGTGTTCGTACCCTGAGGTGATAGAAGGTAACAGGGAGTGGATGAGGAAGTGTGTGTTAGTATCCTAAGGTGTGTATTATATATACCCTGAGGTGATAGAAGGTGACCCCGGTGCTGAGTATGTCCCGGTCCAGGGTAATGAGATGTGGTAAGAGGGAGTGGATGAGGAACCCACCCCGGTCTCTGTTGATATCCACACTGTACTGTTCCAAAAGCTCCTTCTTGTCCCGCCAGCTCTCTGACCAGTCTTTCGTCAGCTCACCCACCTGGAGGATGAAAGAGGATTGATTGATTGACCGATTGGTTGGTTTGAATGAATTGAAAATACATGTAAAGTCCTTTCAGCTGGAGACAGCAGGGTCAGGTAAAGTGGAGGGCAGCGATGTCAGGAAAGGATAAAATAAGTAAAAGTGGAGAATACAATTGTGGAGCGGTGCCAAGTAGATATCTAATGGATCCTTACTCTACCTTTAGTTCGTTCTGCAACACGATGTCAGACAGACTCCCGTCTCTCTGATCACTCAGAGAAGGGCTAGGATTCCGTTGCTACGATGGAATAAAATGAGAAATAATTCATTTTGGTCAATTTAGCAAGACAAATAACATGAAGGCAGTTAGTACTAATAATCTGAAATCGAAACCACGTAATCTCAGATTATTCCATTCCTAATAATAATCCAGGAAGATTAGTACCATCTCGAAGCTGAGAAGCATACTCTTCAGCCTGTCTATCTCCTCACGTAGCTCTCTGATCAGCCTCACACTGGCATCCTGTAGACAGAGACACTTTTCATTTCAAAACGTTTCGCTACGGTGTGCCCCACTGAACAAGTTCATACCTTACAGCACTAAAAGGCAATGGATGACATGACAAGGCAATGGCACCACAAATACACAACAACAACATCTCCAGAACCCTTACCTCATTGACCCTGGGCTTGTTGACGATGTTCCTAGCGTGAGAAGCGTAGCGCAGGGTGCTGAGAGTCTCATTGTAGCTGCTACTGGATGGGGACACAGCTGCAACAGACAGGGAATAACATTTACCACTGTAATAACAACACTCCTGCCATTACAACCTCTGTGACTCAATCAACATCTACTACTGGACTGAAAATAAAAAATAGATTAACAACGATGTCCATCTTATAATTCCAATGTCCAACAAACACATTGGTTGGTACTATTACATCAATGACTTCTCTCTAGTCCCACTAGTTTACACAAATGTGTTTAGCCAATGTTTGTGACTGGATAGTCTCGCTTACCAGACTCAGTAGCAGTGCTCCACACGGCAGCTGTAGGAAGAGACTATAAGTACTCACTGGCGATCATGATGGTCTTAGCGTTTCCTCCCAGGCTGTCTTTGAGGAGCCAGGTGAGGACTGAGTCCCTGTAGGGGATGAAGCAGTTTCTTCTCCCTCCTCCACCACCACCACCACCAGACAGAGAGCTGGTGTGACTGCCCACAGTGCTGCCTTCGCCCTCACTGGCCACACTGTTGATGCTCTGACAACTACTGGACATCTGAGAGTTCTGGGCTGGAGAGGGACGGACAGAGTTCAAGTTTAATGTTTATTGGAGAGTGACATACCGAGACAAGGGGAGTTGGGTTACAGAGACAGGGACAGAGACAGAGACAGAGACAGGGACAGTGACAGGGACAGGGACAGAGACAGAGACAGAGACAGAGACAGGGACAGGGACAGGGACAGGGACAGGGACAGAGACAGAGACAGAGACAGAGACCGGGACAGAGACAGAGACAGGGACAGAGACAGGGACAGAGACAGAGACAGGGACAGAGACAGGGACAGAGACAGAGACAGGGACAGGGACAGAGACAGGGACAGAGACAGAGACAGGGACAGAGACAGAGACAGAGACAGGGACAGGGACAGAGACAGAGACAGAGACAGAGACAGGGACAGGGACAGAGACAGGGACAGAGACAGAGACAGGGACAGAGACAGGGACAGAGACAGAGACAGGGACAGGGACAGTATCGAGACAGAGTTAGGGAGAGATACAGGGACAGTATCGAGACAGAGTTAGGGAGAGATACAGGGACAGGGTGACGGATTGGGTTAGAAGTAGGGTAGTCTCGCTTGGCTCATCTCATAGTACAGACTGCAAGTAGGGCACTGGGTCAGTTACGTGAGACATACGTGAGGTATGTAGAGAACATGATCAACAAATATCACCCTGTATGAATTAAAGATGTGCATTATGTTCAGTATGTTGTTTGTACGATAAGCTAAGTGGATTCTGACAATGAGTGGAACAACAGAGATGTAATTAAAAGGGATTTGAGAATAAAAATCAGTACTTCAAATTAAAAGTCCCCTTTATTTACCCAGAGCAGAGATGACGATACCCAGTGTCACCAGGGATTTGTTGATGTTGGATCCCTCAGTGAGTCTGTCTCTGCAGTAGTGGGGGTCTGCTCTCTCACTGTCAGAACATAACAACACAGCACACACTGGAGATGACATACTCTAAAGAGAAAGCAACACTGGAAATCAGTGGAGGCTGTTGAAGGGAGGACGGCTCATAATAATGGCTGGAACGGAGCCAATGGAATGGCATCAAACACATGGAAACCATTTGTTTAATGTATTTGATACCATTCCACTAATTCCACTCCAGCCATTACCACGAACCCGTCCTCCCCAATTAAGGTGACACCAACCTCCTGTGCTGGAAATGGTATCTAGTGAAAAGCTATGGTGCGATAAAATGAAACTGCCGGCTCAGTGAACACACAGTCGTGGCAGAAGAGATCCACTAGGGGGCAGCTTGGTCATGCATACTAAGACCTCTATCTGGAATGATAAGGCATCTGGGAATCCGTCTCTAAATGTTGTCTATCACTAGCAGCATCAAATCACCAAGTACTATTCTGAGTATGTACTTGGCGAATAAAGGTGAATCTGATTCTGAACAAGCATGGCGAACCTCTTTAACAAACTCACCTGCCAGCCAGGTCTACCAGGTTGATCTTGCTAACAATCTCTGAGGGAAGGTTGTTCTCCAGAATAGCCTATATGGGACAAATAAACATACTTTTTCAATGCTTTAATTGCAGTAAGAACTACTGTGATTGATGGATTGGCAGGGTCATGACCTGGGTGAGTGAATCTAAGTGCTGGGACTGGATTGACACAGGGTTGTGACCTCACCTGGGTGTACTGGATAGTGAAGATAGCATGGGATCTGCTGCTGGCGTCGTGGATGTGTGTTGCCGCGGTGATGCGGTTGGCAATGCCCTCCTCTAATAGGTCCACCGCCTGCTTGTAGTCAGACACCACATGTTGGGACAGGTCTGAGGAGAGGACCGACAAATCTTTAATTGAACAACCCTGGTTGAGATTGCAGTGATGTGTGATTAGGATGTGATGAGCAACTTATGTTCTGTTGCCTCAGGATTCTGGTTTGTCAGTAGAAAAAACTCCCAGCACAGAGCTGAATCACGTTTTGTGTCACAGCCACAGTAACCCTCAACTTCGAATTTCCAAATTATGACATCATTATTTTTCTGCAGTAAATGTAGAAGTCAGTGATGATGAAAATGTTTTAGCATGCTCCTTAGACCAAGAGACTTAACGGTGGTTAGGGGTTGGGAACGAGATAGAGAGAGAGAAAGGGCCTCTGGAGAACCAAACATTACAATATGTTCAGTGTGTAGAGTAGAGCAATGTGCTTCTTGCCGTCACCAGGAAGTGACATCACTTCCTGTGATACTCTGGGATATCTCCTGATACAGACAATGAGTGGATTTTGTGCTTGAAGGAAGAAGGGGAAGAGAGAGAACAGTCTGCAGCACCCGGCCTCACCCTACTAGAATCTGAAGTCAAATGTCTACTGTTTGCTGATGATCTGGTGCTTCTGTCCCCAACCAAGGAGAGCCTACAGCAGCACCTAGATCTTCTGCACAGATTCTGTTAGACCTGGGCCCTGACAGTAAATCTCAGTAAGACAAAAATAATGGTGTTCCAAAAAAGGTCCAGTTGCCAGGACCACGAATACAAATTCCATCTAGACACCGTTGCCATAGAGCACACAAATAACTATACATAAACATCAACGCCACAGGTAACTTCCACAAATGAACAAAAGGAACATAAAATTCAACATACCAATTAGGATCTGGCTAAAAATACTTGAATCAGTTATAGAACCCATTACCCTTTATGGTTGTGAGGTCTGGGGTCTGCTCACCAACCAAGAATTAACAAAATGGGACAAACCCCAAATTGAGACTATGCATGCAGAATTCTGCAAAAATATCCTCTGTGTACAACGTAAAACACCAAATAATGCATGCAGAGCAGAATTAGGCCGATACCAGCTAATTATCAAAATCCAGAAAAGAGCCGTTAAATTCTACAACCACATAAAAGGAAGCGATTCCCAAACCTTCCATAACAAAGCCATCACCTACAGAGAGATGAACTTGGAGAAGAGTCCCCTAAGCAAGCTAGTCCTGGGGCTCTGTTCACAAACACAAACAGACCCCACAGAGCCCCAGGACAGCAACACAATTAGACCCAACCAAATAATGAGAAAACAAAAAGATAATTACTTGACACATTGGAAAGAATTTACAAAAATACAGAGCAAACTAGAATGCTATTTGGCCCTAAACAGAGAGTACACAGTGGCAGAATACCTGACCACCGTGACTGAGCCAAACTTAAGGAAAGCTTTGACTATGTACAGACTCAGTGAGCATAGCCTTGCTATTGAGAAAGGCCACCGTAGGCAGACCTGGCTCTCAAGAGAAGACAGGCTATTGTCACGCCTCCTCCCGTTGCTCCCCTCCGGCGCTCTGATTCGCCGGTCTACTGAACCACCGGTCTGAGCGCACCACCACGGCAAACACAGGAATGGAAACCCAACGCACCCTAATCACATCCAGCGCACCTGCACCTCATCATCTCATCACCACCACTATATAGCCCTGGACTGTTCATTCATTGTTGTGTGTAATTGTTAGCGTCGTTTACTCAAGCTTTGTTATGCTCTTTCTCATTGTTAAGTAAACGTTTACCTTGTTAATTCCTGCTTCTGCATCCTGCCTCTTCATATACTCAGTACAGCTATGTGCACACTGCCCACAAAATGATGTGGAAACTGAGCTGCACTTCCTAACTTCCTGCCAAATGTATGACCATATTAGAGACACATATTTCCCTTACATTACACAGACCCACAAAGAATTCGAAAACAAATCCAATTTTGATAAACTCCCATATCTAATCACAGCAGCAAGATTTGTGACCTGTTGCCACAAGAAAAGGGCAACCAGTGAAGAACAAACACCTGTCACAGTTCCCTCAGCCAGAACCCAGAAGCAGACCAGGACAAGGAGAGTTGAACGAAAGTGAGGGTTTATTCAGATAACAAAAAGGT
Organism: Coregonus clupeaformis; assembly: GCF_020615455.1. Lineage (NCBI taxonomy): Eukaryota > Metazoa > Chordata > Actinopteri > Salmoniformes > Salmonidae > Coregonus > Coregonus clupeaformis. Next base: position 11,377,043 of record NC_059220.1, on the reverse strand, counting down.
GCAGAATAATCCAGGGACAGAGCGGGCGGCGTGGGTGAGTAGTTGGGGGTGCAGTACTTGGTCCAGTGATGGCTCGGCAGCCGCCGACCATCAGGCAGAGGTGGGGTGAAGGTTCCGGACGTGTGACTGCAGGTGGAACAAAAACGGAGGTAAGGACACGAAAACTTCGACAAAGTACAAAACAACCAAAACTCACGCTAGCACTCAAAACTGATACGCAGATACACCTACTGTTCATGGCTAACGATCCGGCAGGAACTGGATGTTGGGCCAGAGCCTAAGAAAGGTGCTGATTAGGCCCAGGTGTGCAGATTGCTAATGGGAAGCAGGTGCGAAACCAGAGCGCTCCCCGGAGCGTTCCCGAACCCTCGGGAAACTGGAGATTACGACCAGGACCCGACTCAGACAGCCGGGATCGTTACAGTACCCCCCCTCCGACGAACGCCACCGGGCGGACTCCCCGGAGCGCCAGGATGGAGGCGGTAAAAGTCCCTGATGAGATCCGCATCTAGGACCTGTCGCCGTGGAATCCAACTCCTCTCTTCAGGACCATACCCCTCCCAGTCCACGAGATACTGGAAACCCCGGCCCCGCCGTCTGGAATCCATAATGCGACGCACCGTGTGAGGCAGGACCACCTCCGATCATCCGAGGAGGAGGAGGAGGAGGCGGAGGAGGCAACAGAGGACTGAGGAAGACAGGCTTGAGGCAGGAGACATGAAAGGTGGGATGGACTCTGAGCGTCCTCGGTAGTTTGAGTCGCACTGCCACTGGATTGATCACCTTCTCCACCACAAACGGACCAATAAACTTGGTAACAACTTCCTAGACTCAGTCCGTAACGGAAGATCCCGTGTGGCCAACCAAACCCTATCTCCGATGGTATAGGTGGGAGCGGGGGTCCGCGACGATTCGCCTGGAGCTGATACCGGTCCGAACCTCTAAGGAGTGCCTTTCTGGCCCGATGCCAGGTCCGGTGGCAACGACGAATATGGGCCTGAACAGAAGGCACAGAGAGCTCCTTCTCCTGAGAAGGGAACAGGGGAGGTTGGTAGCCATACAGGCACTGGAAGGGAGACATCCCAGTGGCAGATGTAGGGGAGAGTATTGTGGGCATACTCAACCCAAGGCAACTGAGAGGCCCAGGAGGTGGGGTTGGAAGAGACCAGACAGCGTAGCGTGGATTCCATCTTCTGGTTGGCTCTCTCCGCCTGACCATTGGATTGGGGGTGAAAACCAGATGTGAGACTGACTGTAGCTCCAATGGCCAAACAGAAGGACTTCCAGACAGCAGAGGTAAACTGAGGGCCACGGTCGGAAACGATATCACTGGGCAAACCGTGGACCCTGAAAACCTCCCTGACCAGGATCTCGGACGTCTCCGAGGCAGAGGGAAAGCTTGGCAATAGGCACAAAGTGGGCGAACTTGCTGAACCTGTCCACGATAGTCAGAACGACCGTGTTCCCCTCAGAAGCGGGCAACCCCGTGACGAAGTCCAGGGCCAGATGCGACCATGGACGCCGGGGAATAGGAAGGGGGGTGAAGTAGTCCAGAGCTGGGCCGATTGGTACTCTTATTCTGCGCACACACTGGACAGGCAGCCACAAAACCCCGAGTATCCTCGGCCATGGCAGGCCACCAAAAACGTCTGCGAAGAAACGCCATTGTCCGAGCCACGCCAGGGTGACAAGCCATCTTACTGGCGTGGGACCATTTGAGAACAGCAGGACGAACCGACTCAGGCACAAACAACCGACCGGGTGGACCGTTACCGGGACCGGGCTGAGTCCGAAGGGCCGCCAGCACCTCCTCCTCAATCCTCCACATAACTGCTCCCACGACGCAGTTCCGGGGGAGAATTGTCTCGGTCTTGGACCCACTCTCCTCCGTCTTGGAGAACATCCGGGACAAGGCGTCCGCCTTGCCGTTCTTAGATCCAGGTCGGAACATCAGGACAAACTTGAATCGTCCGAAAAACAACGCCCACCTGGCCTGACGGGAGTTGAGACGTTTAGCCGATTGCACGTAAGCAAGATTCTTGTGGTCAGTCCAGACAATAAACGGTTGCTCCGCCCCCCTCCAACCAGTGGCGCCACTCCTCCAAGGCAAGTTTCACCGCGAGAAGCTCCCGGTTACCCACATCGTAATTCCTCTCCGCAGGCGAAAGGCGACGAGAGTAGTAGGCGCAGGGATGGAGTTTACTGTCCGTGGAGCATCGCTGCGACAGGATGGCGCCAACTCCCACATCAGACGCGTCCCACTTCAACGACGAACTGACGGGCCGTGTCCGGTTGAGAGAGAATCGGTGCGTTGGTGAATCGCCTCTTCAAATCCAGAAACGCTCGATCCGCCTCCGGATTCCACTTGAAGGTCCTGATGCTGGAAGTCAAGGCAGTTAATGGAGCGGCCACACGGCTGTAATCCCGGATGAATCTGCGGTAGAAATTCGCAAACCCCAAAAATCTCTGGAGTTGCAATCTCGTACCGGGCTGGGCCCATTCCAGAACCGCTCTAACCTTCTCCTGATCCATCCTAATCTCACCCCTGGAGATGATGTACCCGAGAAAGGATGTAGTGTGGGCGTGAAACTCGCACTTCTCGGCCTTCACGAACAGGCGATTCTCCAACAATCGCTGCAGAACCTGCCGGACATGCTGGACGTGGTCGGAAGGTTCCTTCGAGAAGATCAGAATGTCATCCAGGTAAACAAACACGAAGAGACCGATCATATCTCTCAGGACGCTCGTTCACCATACTCTGGAATACCGCTGGAGCATTGGTCAGTCCAAACGGCATCACCTGATACTCGAGTGACCCATCGGGTGTATGAAACCCGCAACCACTCGTCCCCCTCTCTGATCCGGACCAGGTGATACGCATTGCGTAGGTCTAGCTTGGTGAACACCGTAGCACCCTGTAAGGAGTCGAAGGCAGAACTCATCAAGGGCAGGGGATACTTGTTCTTGACCGTGATGTCATTCAACCCCCCGATAATCAATACACGGTCGAAGAGAGCCATCCTTCTTTCCCACAAAGAAGAATCCTGCCCCCAGGGGTGATGACGAGGACGAACGAGACCAGCAGCTAGGGACTCCTTGATGTAGGTCTCCAACGCCTCACGTTCAGGTCGGGAAATACTGTATAACCTTCCCTTGGGGTAGACAGCTCCAGGAACCAGGTTGATGGCACAATCATATGGTCGGTGGGGGAGGAAGTGACAGAGCCTTCTGCTTACTGAAAACTTCCCCAAATCGTGATATGTCTCGGGAACCAGGGACAAATCTGGGGGTTTAGCCTCAATCACCTGACTGGGAACCGAATGGGGCAGGCAGTCTTGAGACAGTTAGCATGACAATCAAGGCTCCAACTCGTTACCTTGCCCGTCACCCAATCGAACGTGGGATTGTGTTCCTTCAGCCAGGGGTATCCAAGGACCAGAGGAACATGGGAAGACGGCAGAATGAAAAATGAAATCATCTCAGAATGATTCCCCGACAACCGCATCTTAACCGGTTCAGTCCTCATCGTGATACGTGCCAGACTACTGCCGTTCAGAGTGGTCGCTTCAATGGCTTCCGGCAATTGCTCCTGGAAAGCCCCAGCTGTTCCACCAACTCGGCATCAAGAAAGCTTCCATCGGCACCTGAATCGATCAAAAGCGTTAAGCGCTAAGCTCTGATTCCTGTTCACAAGGGTAGCCGGGAAGCGGGGTCTGACAGAGGTACTGAGAGGTTGAAACTGGCTCGCTAAAAGTCCTCCCAACTTTAGCGAGCCGGGCAGTTTGACGACCGCCGGGAACAAGTGGAGATGTAATGTCCCGAGCGACCACAGTAGAGGCAGCAGTTGGTCTTACGTCTATGTTGACGCTCCTCCTTGGTTAACCCGTGCCGCCCCACTTGCATGGGTTCAGAATCGGGAGAGAGGTCCTCTCCACTAATCCTTAGTGGTGGAGAATGATCGACGTGTTCTGGTCCACCACCCGACCCGACTGGGAACTGAGAAGCTGATCGATTGGACGGACCCCATTGCTTCTCCCTCCTTCGCTCTCGGACTCGATTATCCACCCGAATAGACAAGGCTACCAAGCTGTCCAGGTCACTAGGCTCCGGATAGGAGATCAACTCATCCTTGAGCTGCTCCGACAGGCCCTGGTAAAAGGCCGCTTGCAAAGACTCCTCGTTCCACCCACTCTCCACAGCCAACGTCTTGAACTCGATCACGAAGTCGGCCACGCGGCGAAGTTCCTTGGTGAAGAGAAAACAGACGCCTAGCTGCGTCCCTCCCTCGGACGGAATGGTCGAAGAGCTTCCTCATCTCGGCCGTGAACCCCTGGTATGAAGCCATGCAGGGATCCTGTCGTTCCCAAACGGCTGAAGCCCACTCCAGCGCTCGACCACGCAGCAACTCAATCAAAAGGCTATCCTAGCCTTGTCAGTGGCATAAGAGTAGGGCTGTAGATCGAACACTAATCCACACTGCATAAGGAAGGAACGGCATCTTCCCAGCTCCCCCTCATATTTCTCCGGCGTCGGAACCTTGGGCTCACGGAGGGACACAACTTCAGAAGCGGCAGGCGAGATGGGTGAAACCGGTAGTGGGTCCTCCACCGGACACTGGCGTTGATTCTGGACCTCCATCAGGCCGGTAGAAAGGTTCCGAACTGACACCGCGATCTCCTGTAGTACCGTGCTATGATGGCCCAACATCTTCTCCTGCTGGGTAATGGCATGGCGAACGGAGTCCAGGTCCGCTGGGTTCATAATTGGCCGGATCGTTCTGTCACAGTTCCCTCAGCCAGAACCCAGAAGCAGACCAGGACAAGGAGAGTTGAACGAAAGTGAGGGTTTATTCAGATAACAAAAAGGTGCAGAATAATCCAGGGACAGAGCGGGCGGCGTGGGTGAGTAGTTGGGGGTGCAGTACTTGGTCCAGTGATGGCTCGGCAGCCGCCGACCATCAGGCAGAGGTGGGGTGAAGGTTCCGGACGTGTGACTGCAGGTGGAACAAAAACGGAGGTAAGGACACGAAAACTCGACAAAGTACAAAACAACCAAAACTCACGCTAGCACTCAAAACTGATACGCAGATACACCTACTGTTCATGGCTAACGATCCGGCAGGAACTGGATGTTGGGCCAGAGCCTAAGAAAGGTGCTGATTAGGCCCAGGTGTGCAGATTGCTAATGGGAAGCAGGTGCGGAAACCAGAGCGCTCCCCGGAGCGTTCCCGAACCCTCGGGAAACTGGAGATTACGACCAGGACCCGACTCAGACAGCCGGGATCGTTACAACACCATTGTAAATACAACCTACATTTATGTTTATTTATTTTCTCTTTTGTACTTTAACTATTTGCACATCATTACAACACTGTATATAGACATATGACACTTGAAATGTCTTTATTCTTTTGGAACTTAAATTGAATTGAAATTGAATTGAGATGAGGGAGGGAGAGCGACAGAGGGAGAGATGAGGGAGAGAGACAGAGAGAGAGATGTGGGAGAGAGACACAGAGAGAGAGAGAGAGAGAGCGAGAGAGAGAGAGAGAGAGACAGATAGCCTTGCTATTGAGAAAGGCCACCGTAGGCAGACCTGGCTCTCAAGAGAAGACAGGCTATGTGCCCACTGCCCACAAAACCAGGTGGAAACTGAACTGCACTTCCTAACCTCCTGCCAAATGTATGACCATATTAGAGACACATATTTCCCTCAGATTACACAGACCCACAAATAATTAGAAAACAAATCCAATTTTGATAATCTCCCTTATCTACTGGGTGAAATACCAGTGTGCCATCACAGCAGCAAGATTTGTGACCTGTTGCCACAAGAAAAGGGCAACCAGTGAAGAACAAACACCATTGTAAATACAACCCATATTTATGTTTATTTATTTTCCCATTTGTACTTTAACTATTTGCACATTGTTACAACACTGTATATATACATAATATGACATTTGAAATGTCTTTATTCTTTTGGAACTTCTGAGTGTAATGTTTACTGTTAATATTTATTGTTTATTTCACTTTTGTTTATTATCTACTTCACTTGCTTTGGCAATGTTAACATACGTTTCCCATGCTAATAAAGCCCCTTAAATTGAAATTGAATTGAGAGAGAGAGATAGATAGATAGAGAAATGAGGGAAAGAGATATAGAGAGAGAGAGAGAGAGAGAGAGAGAGAGAGAGAGAGAGAGAGAGAGGGAGAGGGAGAGAGAGAGGGAGAGGGAGAGGGAGAGGGAGAGAGACAGAGAGAGAGAGACAGAGAGACAGAGAGAGAGAGAGAGAGAGAGAGAGAGAGAGAGATGAGGGAGAGAGACAGAGAGAGAGAGAGCGATAGAGGGAGAGATAGAGATGAGGGAGAGAGACAGAGAGAGAGAGAGAGAGAGAGAGAGAGAGAGAGAGATGAGAGAGAGAGATAGAGAGAGAGAGAGCGATAGAGAGAGAGAGAGAGAGAGAGAGAGAGAGAGAGAGAGAGAGAGAGAGAGAGAGAGAGAGAGAGAGAGAGAGAGAGAGAGAGAGAGAGAGAGAGAGAGAGAGATTGCAAAGTGCAGAGTCTGGGTTCAAGCCAGGATTGCAACTCTGTTTGTATTCAAAGTTGAGTCCTGAACACAGACAAACAGACAAGCAGATCAAACTTAGACTGACCTCTAAAGTAAACATACAAACCTGCATCTAATTACTGCTCACCTCAGCTAAAACATCTCCACTGAGTTATTGAGGGAGATCTAACTACTGCTCACCACAGATACACAACATCTCCACTGAGTTATTGAGGGAGATCTAACTACTGCTCACCACAGATACACAACATCTCCACTGAGTTATTGAGTGAGGGAGGAAGTCCTATTCTGCATTCCAATTCTATACCTTCCTCCCAACGTCTGCACTAACGCACTCCTCCCCACACATTGGATTGGTGTAAACATGGGCTACAGGGGTATTGTCATGTCTTCCATCTGAGAGCCTGAGGCAGGGCCACTCATCCACCCCATCCACTGCTGCTTAGTGTAGTACACACTTGTTAGTAGACACTTGTTCTGCCCCTCACCTTGTACGTAGGGTCCTTTCTTAGGATGCTCCCTAACCCGTAGAGAGGCTTTCTTCTTCTGCTCTCTGCCTCGCAGCAGGTCACGAACGCGCTCATTATAGATCTCCAGAAAGCTGCAGGTGAAGAATAGTAAATAATACACTCACTGATGGTCGGAGTCAGACAGTCACTCAACACACAGTCCCCTCTTACCTCAACACACAGTCCCCTCTTACCTCAACACACAGTCCCCTCTTATCTCAACACACAGTCCCCTCTTACCTCAACACACAGTCCCCTCTTACCTCAACACACAGTCCCCTCTTATCTCAACACACAGTCCCCTCTTACCTCAAACACACAGTCCCCTCTTACCTCAACACACAGTCCCCTCTTACCTCAACACACAGTCCCCTCTTATCTCAACACACAGTCCCCTCTTACCTCAAACACAATGTTCCCTCTTACCTCAAACACAATGTTCCCTCTTACCTCAAACACAATGTTCCCTCTTACCTCAAACACAATGTTCCCTCTTACCTCAAACACAATGTTCCCTCTTACCTCAAACACAATGTTCCCTTTTACCTCAAACACAATGTTCCCTCTTACCTCAAACACAATGTTCCCTCTTACCTCAAACACAATGTTCCCTCTTACCTCAAACACACAGTCAACTCTTACCTGATCTCAACCCTGCTGGAGTTCTGTCCTTCAGGGAAGGTGTTATCAGATCTGAACAGGCCCTGGAGAGACCAGACAGGTAGAACAGGTCATTAACCAGAACACTACCTCACCGGGACCCTCTAGACTGAATTATAGGACCACTTCCTTACCTGACAAATCCTGGGGGTCAGGCCCATGGAGTCCTGAGAGGAGAGGAGGAGGAGGAGGAGGAGGAGGAGGAGGAGGAGGAGCAGGAGGAGGAGAAGAAGGAAGCGAGGGAGGGAAAGCGAAGAGAAGAGTCATTAACTATTGACACTGTGCCTCCTTTCAACACATACAGCAGAGCGGAGAAAGCCAACAGCGATGTTCCAGATGATATTTTAAATTTTATTTCACCTTTATTTAACCAGGTAAGTCAGTTGAGAACAAGTTCTCATTTACAACTGCGACCTGATTTGATAGGTAACACTTTCCTTACAACGCATTATAACTGCATCATAATGCATTATACCTGCATTAAGTCCAGTGTTACCATATTATAGTTATAATCCCCTCCCCTCCTCACCAGTGTGCCCATCATGGTGTAGGTCTTGCCAGTGCCAGTCTGACCGTAGGCAAACAGACAGACGTTGTAGCCCTCTGACGCCCCGGCCAGCACCGTCAGTCCCAGGTCCTGGAACACCTACAGGAGAGCACACACGCACATAGTGTTGGGTCACAACAAGACAACGACAAGCAGTGTTTATTAAGTTCTATGTTGAAGGGCTACAGATAGAGGGCGAGAGCAGTTAACGTCCTTGGTGTGATACATTGTGTCATGGAGTGTTTTGTCGAACTACAGCACATCCAGATTAGGTCCAGCCAGGCACAACGCTGTGGCACCCTGCCAGTGTACTGGGTTGTTGCTTCCTGCAGAGGTGTTTGGGTAAGGAGCCGAGCCAGGGAGTCAGGAAGTCAGTTAATACTAAGAGTAAACACCCTGCTAGAGCTAGGAGGAGGGACAGGAGGCTGGGTGGCAGGACGGGAGGCTGGGTGGCAGGATGGGAGGCTGGGTGGCAGGACGGGAGGCTGGATGGCAGGACGGGAGGCTGGGTGGCAGGATGGGAGGCTGGGTGGCAGGACGGGAGGCTGGGTGGCAGGACGGGAGGCTGGGTGGCAGGACGGGAGGCTGGGTGGCAGGACGGGAGGCTGGGTGGCAGGATGGGAGGCTGGGTGACAGGACGGGAGGCTGGGTGGCAGGACGGGAGGCTGGGTGGCAGGATGGGAGGCTGGGTAGCAGGACGGGAGGCTGGGTGGCAGGACGGGAGGCTGGGTGGCAGGACGGGAGGCAGGATGGCAGGACGGGAGGCTGGGTGGCAGGACGGGAGGCAGGATGGGAGGCTGGGTAGCAGGGCCGGGGGCAGGGTAGCAGGGCCGGAGGGTGGGGGAGTTGAAAGCTAGTTGTCGGGCAGAAAAATAAACCTCCCTAAGGAGCGTGGAGCTGAATGTGCAGAGCTCCTGAGAAGGTTCCATACATAGACTCGAGCCAGTCTGGGCACCTTGTTTTCCTTCCTTCCCTCGGCCAGGGAGAGATCAGGGGGTTGGAGCAGTACCCGCCGCCCAGGCTCCAGGCCTAAGGATATGCATGGCACCCAGCAGCCCAGCCAGTAGGTCCCAGGCTAGGCCCAGGTAAACACACCACCAGCAGCATGAACCTGATCCAGAGCCAGAATCCAGACTGAGAGACTGGGGAACATTGACACACCAGAGGAATACTCCCACACTGCTCCCCCAGCACGAAGGAAGTATCACACAGGATCAAACACTGTACCTCCTCTCCCGTAGAGGCTCTCAGCCAACCTAATGACCAACATAACTATAGGTTACACCAACCCAGGGAAGGTGGTATGGTTGGATATAGCCCTCAAATCTACACCAACCCAGGGAAGGTGGTATGGTTGGATATAGCCCTCAAATCTACACCAACCCAGGGAAGGTGGTATGGTTGGATATAGCCCTCAAATCTACACCAATCCAGGGAAGGTGTTATGGTTGGATACAGCCCTCAAATCTACACCAAACCAGGGAAGGTCTTATGGTTGGATATAGCCCTCAAATCTGCACCAACCTAAGGAAGGTGTTATGGTTGGATATAGCCCCCAAATCTACACCAACCCAAGTAAGGTGTTATGGTTGGATATAGCCCTCAAATCTACACCAACACAGGGAAGGTTTTATGGTTGGATATAGCCCTCAAATCTACACCAACACAGGGAAGGTCTTGTGGTTGGATATAGCCCTCAAATCTACACCAACCCAGGGAAGGTCTTATGGTTGGATATAGCCCTCAAATCTACACCAACACAGGGAAGGTTTTATGGTTGGATATAGCCCTCAAATCTACAGCCCAGGGAAGGTCTTATGGTTGGATATAGCCCTCAAATCTACACCAACACAGGGAAGGTGTTATGGTTGGATATAGCCATCAAATCTACAACCCAGGGAAGGTCTTATGGTTGGATATAGCCCTAAAATATTTTATTAAAGTCCACGTAAAGCCCCTTCAATAAGCTTCACAGGTAGTCCCAGTAGTCTCATGCTTTATCTAACTACCATTGACCACATGCCATAACAGAAACAACCAAAACACACAGAATCTCAGCTAAGACATGTCCACGTGTTAACAGGTAAGCCCTAACGGCAGTAACAGTCTATCTACGTCACCATATAGTAAACAGTTCAAGTTTTGATATCGACATGGTAGTCAAGGTCACTGAAATAAATGATATTACACTACATACACAATAAAACATTTCCATTGAAATCACAAGTGCAATTCATGACCATATGTACATTTAGGAGACTCAAAGAGTTTTGTTGATTAGTTTATATAGGTAGGGTATGGGTGACTTTTCATATCTCTCAGTCCTGGACTGTGGAATAGAGAGCAGGTGGATCTGCCTGACACCTGTCCTTGACAGGCAGGTAACCAGTCCCTGAAGGGCGGCTTGATCAGGGAGACAGCCAAGTCCAGGCACAGTTTCTCTCTTCTCTCATGAAATGAGGGTAGTGGTAATGAAGTCAGAGCATCCTTGTATCCAGGATATGCTGTGCTGAGGATGATTCTGCAAGCACGCTTCTGGATGTGCCCCAGTTGGTCAGAGAGGGCTTGAGTTAAGGAGCTATGCCAAATTGGTGCTGTGTATTCCAGGCAGGGGGTGAATGTAGCCTGTGTAGATACAGTAGCCAGCATGCCGGCTTGTGGCACATTTAACCTTTTTAGTCTGTGTAGGAAGAACAACTTCCAATGTCCCTTTCTAACCATGGATGTGACTTGGTCGGCCCACTGCAGATTATTTTGCACAATGATTCCAAGAATTTTGACTGATTCACAGACTTGCAGGTCTTTCCCGTCTATTGTAAGTGGACTTGGCGGGGGCAGGTTTCTCACAAATGATATCAACAGGACCTTGCATTTAGAGGGATTCAGGGCCATATGACCTTCCTGGACCCATCCTTCTAGGTTGGTTAAGGATGATTGTGGGGTGGAGATATGATTCACGGGACAGGACCAGAGTCTGTAGAATAAATGCCCAAAACACACAGGGACAGACTAAACACTTGCATCAACAGGAATTCTGTGTGTGTGTGTGTGTGTGTGTGTGTGTGTGTGTGTGTGTGTGTGTGTGTGTGTGTGTGTGTGTGTGTGTGTGTGTGTGTGTGTGTGTGTGTGTGTGTGTGTGTGTGTTTGCTGTGTGTGTGTGTAAGTTTCTGTGTGTGTGTGTGTGCGCGTGTGTGGGACAGGTATGGATCAGATTTAAATCATCAACATATTTCCAGCGATTGTCATTGTCTCTGGCAGCACTGTCAATAAATGCAAGGAAGATCAGTGGACCTCACAGTGTTCCTTGGGTTCACCTAGGTTGGGTGACATGTCCTCTTTATTCCATGCTGCGGCAAAACTCTCTGCTAGTGTCACGCCCTGGCTCTGGGGACTCTTAAATGTTGAGCCAGGGTGTGGAGTTTCTATATATTATTTTCTATGTTAGTTTCTAGATCGTGTGGATCTATGTTGGCCAGGGTGGTTCCCAATCAGAGGCAGCTGTACTCGTTGTCTCTGATTGGGGACCATACTTAGGCAGCCTGTTTGGCACTAGTCGGTGTGGGATCTTGTTCCGTAAAGGTTTGTGTTGTGTAACCTAGGACTTCACGTATCGTTTGTTTGTTGTTTTTTGTCGTGAGTTAAGTACTTTAATAAAATGTACGCTTATCACGCTGCGCCTTGGTTCCACAAATCTTTAATTGATGGTGACAGCTAGTTTATAGAGCTGTGGACTGTAGACTGCTCAGCAGGGGAGAGAGAGAGGGTACTGGGCAGGCTGCTCGTTTTAATACAACACCTTGTTATGTATGCTACAAAGGAATGCAGTCCATAACCTAGTGGTTTGATTAGTGCACTAGCCTGGTCCCAGATCTGTTTGTACTGTATAGCCAACTCCATCATGACAATGATGGCCATAGGAGCTAGCAAGACAGCAACAGATATGGGATCAGGTTATGGGTTCTTAGTTCAACGTTTGTCTGTGTGTAAAGTAAATTGTCAGAGCTAGCAAGAAGAACATCCTTTCCAAACGCTGTGTTGTTGTAGGTTAGTCTACATTCTGTGTCTGGCTGTAAGCTTTGTTGAAGAAGCTAAACTACAGGTTGTGTCTGGTTGTAAGCTATACTGTTGTGCTGTTGTACAGTGGCATCCAGAACACCAGGCTACGCCCCCCTGTAACTCTGCTGCTTAAATAGGGTTTCCCCACCCACAACGCAAAGGGCCGTGCCACTCCTGTCCCCCTAACACTTCTTACAATGGACTCTCCTGCTCTCTCCCTCCTCCCTCACTCCTGTCCTCCCCCCTCTCTCCCCCTCTCTCCCTTTAACCCCTTTCCCTCTCCTCCCTACCAAACAGAATCAACAGTAGCATTGTTAAGGTAGACACTCTTAAATCACTTAGTGGGTTGCTGACCTAAGGCTGAGGAGGGTTCCTGTTGTCTCAGCATTCAAACAGCATGGAACTCCACTTCACTACTGTTAACTCCCACTCTCCTCTCTTTTTATGCAGACCATGAGAATGCACACCACACACACACACACACACACACACTTCTCCATTTTGAGTTCCACAGGCAGGGAGTATTCTATGGAATATGAATAACACAGGCCCTGACATACTCTCATCTGGAACACTCTATTGTGTCTCATCATTGTCATATTACAATTATTTGGTGGAGGGGAATCCCTGATATTGTGTAGAAAGCATCCCTGAAAGACGACAATAGGCTCTCACCGTTCCAACCTACTATCACAGAACCCTTGACTGACTACTGGTGTGGTGGCACAGCAAACTGGGAGGTATGTGGACAACAAAGCAGACCAGTAAGGTAAGAAATGCAGTGCATTATGGGACGGTGGACTAACGGATGATCCAGATTCAAGCAGGTCATAAAGAATAGAGCCAGAGAGCCAACAGAAACAGAGTCTGTAGAATAAATGCCCAAAACACACAGGGACAGACTAAACACATGCATCAACAGGAAGGTTCTGTCTGTGTGTGTGTCTGTGTGTGTGTGTGTAGGTGTTGTTCTGTGTCCAACCAGCCCAGAGGAAACAGCATCTGAAAAAAGGCTTCAGGTTTGCTTTACTTCTCTTGAAAAAAATGAAAAAAATAAAAACATGAATGAAGAGAGGAAAGCAGAATATAGATTTCACTCCGGCAATGAAACACAGGTAAAAACTATCAGGCCAAACAGGGGGAGAGGAGGTAGGAGGAGGAAGGAGGAGGAAGGGGTAGGAAGGAGGAGGAAGGAGGAGGAGGAGGAGGAGGAGGAGGAGGAAGGGGTAGGAAGGAGGAGGAAGGGGTAGGAAGGAGGAGGAAGGGGTAGGAAGGAGGAGGAAGGAGGAGGAGGAGGAGGAAGAGGAAGGGGGAGGAAGGGTAGACCCTGGTGACTGACTGGAGGTCCAGTTGGTGTGGCGGGGGGACAGGGAGTGTCCACTGCAGAAGTGGGTCAGTCCAAGCAGAGGTCCGACATAGAGCGAGCCAACCCAGGATGAATGAATGAATTAATCTCTCTCTCTGGATAACTGCTGGTTATAAGAGCTTGTTTTGGAACAGGGATACTCTATAGATTGTAAGCCTGTAAGTCTGGAACCTGTCAATGGAGAGGAAAAACTAAGAGGGAGAAGTAGAGAGGGGGGATGGGGGGAGAGAAGGAGGGAGAAGGAGAAAGAGAGTGATAGGGAGAAGAGGGAGAGAGAAAGAGAGAGATGGAGGGAGAGAGAGAGTGATGGGGAGAAGGAGAGAGGCAGGCAGGTAGCTGTAATGGTTCTCAGTCCACTAATCCATGGCTGTGGTGGTCTGACTTCAGTGGCTGGGTTTGTTTTCCATGTGGCCTGCTCAGCTCTACACCAGCCCCTGGATTGGAAAACTCCTTATTTGTGGGTGTGTGTGTGTGTGTGTGTGTGTGTGTGTGTGTGTGTGTGTGTGTGTGTGTGTGTGTGGGTGGGTGGGTGTTATGACGCCAGTTGAAGGCCAGCCAAGGCGAGTGTTCTTCTAAGAAACCACCAAAGCCAAAAAACAGCACCTTAAGTGCACTTCCCTAATACTACACATCATCTCATATAGCAGGGGGTCCTTGGGCTAACAGTGGGCAATGGTTGGGTAAAGCCTGCATTTAGGAAAAGTCAAGTAAAAATCTATTTGTTTATTGGTTGCGAGCACAGTTTTGTTTCAGATGTTATAGCGGGTTCAGCAAAAATGCTTATGTAACTAGCTCCTAACAATGCAGTAAAATGTCAAACAAGTCCACAAATTTGTCTATGTCAAGAATCCAGTTTATAAATAAATATGTGGTGTGTATAAACAGTGTAGCTAAAATGCAATGTAAAGTAGTAGAAATATTAGAATGAGCTACACTACATGACCAAAAGTATGTGGACACCTGCTCGTCGAACATCTCATTCCAAAATCATGGGCATTAATATGGAGTTGGTCCCCCCTTCGCTGCTATGTGGTCCTCTGTAGCTCAATTGGTAGAGCACGGCGCTTGTAACGCCAGGGCAGTGGGTTCGATCCCTGGGACCACCCATACTTAAAAATGTATGCGCACATGACTGGAAGTCGCTTTGGATAAAAGCGTCTGCTAAATGGCATATTATTATTATTATAACAGCCTCCACTCTTCTGGGAAGGCTTTCCACTAGATGTTGGAACATTGCTGCAGGGGACTTGCTTCGATTCAGCCACAAGAGCATTAGTGATGTCGGGCACTGATGTTGGCTGATTAGGCCTGGCTCGCAGTATGTGTTCCAATTCCAAAGGTGTTCGATGGGGTTGAGGTCAGGGCTTTGTGCAGGCCAGTACAGTTCTTCCACACTGATCTCGAGAACCCATTTATGTATGGACCTCCCTTTGTGCACGGGGGCATTGTCATGCTGAAACAGGTAAGGGCCTTCCCCAAACTGTTGCCAAAAACGTTGGAAGCACAGAATCGTCTAGAATGTCATTGTATGCTGTAGCGTTAAGATATCCCTAGACCATTATTCCTCCTCCACCAAACTTTACAGTTAGGACGATGCATTCGGGCAGGTAGCGTTCTCCTGGCATCCGCCAAACCCAGATTAGTCCGTCGGACTGCCATTTGGTGAAGCGTGATTCATTACTCAATAGAACACGTTTCCACTGCTCCAGCTTCCAATGGCGGAAAGCTTTACACCACTCCAGCTGACGCTTGGCATTGCGCATGGTGATCTTAGACTTGTGTGCGGCTGCTCGGCCATGGAAACCCATTTCATGAAGCTGCCGACGAACAGTTATTGTGCTGACGTTGCTTCCAGAGGCAGTTTGGAACTCGGTAGTGAGTGTTGCAACCGAGAACAGACGATTTTTAAACGCTACGTGCTTCAGCACTCGGCGGTCCTATTCTGTTAGCTTGTGTGGCCTAGCACTTTGCGGCTGCACTTACAGTTGACCGGGGCAGCTCTAGCAGGGCAGAAATTTGACAAACTGACTTGTTGGAAAGGTGTAATCCTATGACGGCGCCATGTTGAAATTTACTGAGCTCTTTAGTATGTGCCATTCTACTCACAATGTTTGTCTATGGAGATAGCATGGCTGTGTGCTTGATTTTATACACCTGTCAGCAATGGGTGTGGCTGAAATTGCCGAATCCACTAATTGGAATTGGTGTCCACATACCTTTGGGCATGTAGTGTATGTTAGGAATACAGTATTTAAATACACAGTACAAAACCGGCAGGTAGCTTAGTGGTTAAGAGCGTTGTGCCATTAACCGAAAGGTCGCTGGTTCTAATCCCCGAGCCGACTAGGTGAAAAATCTGTCGATGTGCCCTTGAGCAAGGCACTTAACCCTAATTGCTCCTGTAAGTCGCTCTGGATAAGAGCGTCTGCTAAATGACTAAAATGTCTAAAATGTAAAAATGTCAAAACCCCATGCAAAATGGATAGAATTTCAGGAAATTCGCCTCCGGACCAGAGTCTGGAATACAAATATACACTGAGTGTACAAAACATTAAGGACACCTGCTCTTTCCATGACATCGACTGACCAGATGAATCCAGGTGAAAGCTATGATCCCTTATTGATGTCACTTGTTAAATCCACTTAAAAGTGTAGATGAATGGGAGGAGACAGGTTAAAGAAAGTGTTTTAAGCCTTGAGACAATTGAGACATGGATTGTGTATGTGTGCCATTCAGAGGGTGAATGGGCAAGAAAAAAGATTTAAGTGCCTTTGAACGGGGTATGATAGTAGGTGCCAGAACTGCAACGATGCTGGGTTTTGCAAACTCATTATTAAGAAAGTGCTCCTAATGTTTGGTATACTCAGTGTATATAATGGTGTGTATAGACAGTATATGATTAGAAAAGGTGTGTACAGCAGTAGTTATATAGGATGAGTCATGACTAGAATACAGTATATACATATAAAGTGGGTAAAACAGTATGTAAACATTATTAAAGTGACCAGTGTTCAATGGCTATGTACATAGGGCAGCAGTCTCTAAGGTGCAGGGTAGAGTACCGGGTGGTAGCCGGCTAGTAAGAGTGACTAAGGTTCAGGGCAGGGTACTGAGCGGAGGCCAGCTAGTGGTGATTGTTTAACAGTCGGATGGCCTGGAGATAGAAGCTGTTTATCAGTCTCTCGGTCCCAGCTTTGATGTACCTATACGGTCTCCGCCTTCTAGATGGTAGCGAGGTGAACAGGCCGTGGCTCGGGTGGCTGAGGTCTTTGATGATCTTCTTGGCTTTCCTGTGACACTGGGTGCTTTATCCTGGAGGGCAGGCAGTGTGCCCCTGATGATGCGTTGGGCTGACCGGAATACCCTCTGGAGAGCACTGTGGTTTGCGGGCAGTGCAATTGCCATATCATGTTTTAATACAGCCTGACAGGATGCTCTCAATGATGCATCTGTAGATGTTTGTGAGGGTCTTAGTGGCCAAGCCGAATTTCTTCCTATAATCTACACTCCTACTCTGAATACAGGCCTAGGTCTCATGGGCAGTGCTGCACTCTCTCCAAGAGGACAGTGACATTGAAACTGGAACCAACTACATGGGTCAGTCAGTCTGTTTCAGTCCCAAGCTTTCCAACTAGGATACACACACACACACACACACACACACACACACACACATCTCACGCCTTTCCAACTAGGATACACACACACAATCTCACGACTTACCAACTAGAATACACAAAAAGCGCAGCAGGATCCTGAGCAGATACAGTATTAGACACGTTTAGCTTTTGGTGCCTGAGGAATACATACATACAGAGAGAGAGACAGAGAGAGAGACAGAGAGAGAGATAGAAAGGAAAGTTCATTGGCTCAAGTTCAACAGTGTTCTCATTCATTTGTCATACATTAACATAATTTGTAGGTTAAATTAGCGTAGAAGTGCAGGGAGGCGGGAGGGAAGGAGGGAGGGAGGAGGAGGGAGACACTGAGGGCTACACAGACACACAGGCTTCTGGACATTATTCATGCCTGCCTACAGATGGGAGGGAGAATTTGAAAATCCTCTTTATCGGGTCAAGACCCTACATTACGTGAAACATTCAACCCTCAGACATCATGCACTGCCATACTTACAGTTGAAGTCTGCAGTTTACATACACTTAGGTTGAAGTCATTAAAACTCGTTTTTCAACCACTCCAAAAATGTATTGTTAACAAACTATATTTTTGGCAAGTCGGTTAGGACATCTCTACTTTGAGCATGACACAAGCAATTTTTCCAACAACTGTTTACAGACAGATTATTTCACTTATAATTCACTGTATCACAATTCCAGTGGATCAGAAGTTTACATACACTAAGTTGACTGTGCCTTTAAACAGCTTGGAAAATTCCAGAACATTATGTCATGGCTTTAGAAGCTTCTGATAGGCTAATTGACATCATTTGAGTCAATTGGAGGTGTACCTGTGGATGTATTTCAAGGCCTATCTTCAAACTCAGTGCCTCTTTGCTTGACATCATGGGAAAATCAAAATAAGATGAACGTACTTTGGTGCGAAAAGTGCAAATCAATCCTAGAACAACAGCAAAGGACCTTGTGAAGATGCTGGAGGAAACAGGTACAAAAGTATCTATATCCACAGTAAAACGAGTCCTATATCGACATAACCTGAAAGGCCGCTCAGCAAGGAAGAAGCCACTGCTCCAAAACCGCCATAAAAAAGCCAGACTACAGTTTGCAACTGCACATGGGGACAAAGATCGTACTTTTTTGAGAAATGTCCTCTGGTCTGATGAAACAAAAATAGAACTGTTTGGCCATAATGACCATTGTTATGTTTGGAGGAAAAAGGGGGTTGCCGAAGAACACCATCCCAACCGTGAATCACGGGGGTGGCAGCATCATGATGTGGGGGTGCTTTGCTGCACGAGGGACTGGTGCACTTCACAAAATAGATGGCATTATGAGGAAGGAAAATGATGTGGATATATTGAAGCAACATCTCAAGACATCAGTCAGGAAGTTAAAGCTTGGTCGCAAATGGGTCTTCCAAATGGACAATGACCCCAAGCATACTTCCAAAGTTGTGGCAAAATGGCTTAAGGACAACAAAGTCAAGGTATTGGAGTGGCCATCACAAAGCCCTGACCTCAATCCTATAGAAAATGTGTGGGAAGAACTGAAAAAGCGTGTGCGAGCAAGGAGGCCTACAAACCTGACTCAGTTACACTAGCCCTGTCAGGAGGAATGGGCCAAAATTCACCTAACTTATTGTGGGAAGCTTGTGGAAGGCTCCTCGAAACGTTTGACCCAAGTTAAACAATTTAAAGGCAATGCTACCAAATAGTAATTGAGTGTATGTAAACTTCTGACCCACTGGGAATGTGATGAAATAAAGCTGAAATAAATCATTCTCTCTACTATTATTCTGACATTTCACATTCTTAAAATAAAGTGGCGATGCTAACTGACCTAAGACAGGGAATTTTTACAAGGATTAAATGTCAGGAATTGTGAAAAACTGAGTTTAAATGTATTTGGCTAAGGTGTATGTAAACTTCCGACTTCAACTGTATGTGTAGCAGCCTGTAAGAAAAACAGAAGTTTAGAGGGTTGAAAGAGAGAGAGAGAGAGAGAGAGAGAGAGAGAGAGAGAGAGAGAGAGAGAGAGAGATAGAGAGAGAGAGAGAGAGAGAGAGAGAGATCTAAGGATGATGTTAAACTGGAATCTCCAATTAAACTGAATGAACTACAGGACAAAATATAAACCCTCCAATCCAAAAAGACCTGTGGTGTTGATGGTATCCTAAATGAAATGATAAAATATACAGACCACAAATTCGAATTGGCTATACTTAAACTCTTTAACATCATCCTTAGATCCTAAGCTCTGGCATTTTCCCCAATATTTGGAACCAAGGACTGATCACCCCCCAATCCACAAAAGTGGAGACAAATTTGACCCCAATAACTACCATGGGATATGTATTAACAGCAACCTTCATAAAATCCTCTGCATTATCATTAACAGCAGACTTGTACATTTCCTCAGTGAAAACAATGTACTCAGCAAATGTCAAATTGTCTTTTTACCAAATTACCGTACGACAGACCACGTATTCACCCTGCACACCCTAATTGACAAACAAACAAACCAAAACAAAGGCAAAGTCTTCTCATGCTTTGTTGATTTCAAAAAAGCTTTTGACTCAATTTGGCATGAGGGTCTACCATACAAATTAATGGAAAGTGGTGTTGGTGAAAAAAATATACAACATTATAAAATCCATGTACACAAACAACAAGTGTGCAGTTAAAATTGGCAAAAAGCACACACATTTCTTTCCACAGGGCCGTGGGGTGAGACAGGGATACAGCTTGAGCCCCACCCTCTTCAACATATATATCAATGAATTGGCGGGGGCACTAGAACAGTCTGCAGCACCTGGCCTCACCCTACTAGAATCTGAAGTCAAATGTACAGTGAGGGAAAAAAGTATTTGACCCCCTGCTGATTTTGTACGTTTGCTCACTGACAAAGAAATTACCAGTCTATAATTTTAATGGTAGATTTATTTGAACAGTGAGAGACAGAATAACTCAACAAAAAAATCCAGAAAAACGCATGTCAAAAATGTTATAAATTGTTTTGTATTTTAATGAGGGAAATAAGTATTTGACCCCCTCTCAATCAGAAAGATTTCTGGCTCCCAGGTGTCTTTTATACAGGTAACGAGCTGAGATTAGGAGCACACTCTTAAAGGGAGTGCTCCTAATCTCAGTTTGTTACCTGTATAAAAGACACCTGTCCACAGAACCAATCAATCAATCAGATTCCAAACTCTCCACCATGGCCAAGACCAAAGAGCTCTCCAAGGATGTCAGGGACAAGATTGTAGACCTACACAAGGCTGGAATGGGCTACGAGACCATCGCCAAGCAGCTTGGTGAGGAGGTGACAACAGTTGGTGCGATTATTCGCAAATGGAAGAAACACAAAATAACTGTCAATCTCCCTCGGCCTGGGGCTCCATGCAAGATCTCACCTCGAGGAGTTGCAATGATCATGAGAACGGTGAGTAATCAGCCCAGAACTACACGGGAGGATCTTGTCAATGATCTCAAGGCAGCTGGGACCATAGTCACCAAGAAAACAATTGGTAACACACTACGCCGTGAAGGACTGAAATCCTGCAGCGCCCGCAAGGTCCCCCTGCTCAAGAAAGCATATATACATGCCCGTCTGAAGTTTGCCAATGAACATCTGAATGATTCAGAGGAGAACTGGGTGAAAGTGTTGTGGTCAGATGAGACCAAAATGGAGCTCTTTGGCATCAACTCAACTCGCCGTGTTTGGAGGAGGAGGAATGCTGCCTATGACCCCAAGAACACCATCCCCACCGTCAAACATGGAGGTGGAAACATTATGCTTTGGGGGTGTTTTTCTGCTAAGGGGACAGGACAACTTTACCGCATCAAAGCGACGATGGACGGGGCCATGTACTGTCAAATCTTGGGTGAGAACCTCCTTCCCTCAGCTAGGGCATTGAAAATGGGTCGTGGATGGGTATTCCAGCATGACAATGACCCAAAGCACACGGCCAAGGCAACAAAGGAGTGGCTCAAGAAGAAGCACATTAAGGTCCTGGAGTGGCCTAGCCAGTATCCAGACCTTAATCCCATAGAAAATCTGTGGAGGGAGCTGAAGGTTCGAGTTGCCAAACGTCAGGCTCGAAACCTTAATGACTTGGAGAAGATCTGCAAAGAGGAGTGGGACATAATCCCTCCTGAGATGTGTGCAAACCTGGTTGCCAACTACAAGAAACGTCTGACCTCTGTGATTGCCAACAAGGGTTTTTCCACCAAGTACTAAGTCATGTTTTGCAGAGGGGTCAAATACTTATTTCCCTCATTAAAATGCAAATCAATTTATAACATTTTTGACATGCGTTTTTCTGGATTTTTTTGTTGTTATTCTGTCTCTCACTGTTCAAATAAACCTACCATTAAAATTATAGACTGATCATTTCTTTGTCAGTGGGCAAACGTACAAAATCAGCAGGGGATCAAATACTTTTTTCCCTCACTGTATACTGTTTGCTGATGATCTGGTGCTTCTGTCCCCAACCAAGGAGAGCCTACAGCAGCACCTAGAACTTCTGCACAGATTCTGTCAGACCTGGATCCTGACAGTAGATCTCAGTAAGACAAAAATAATGGTGTTCCAAAAAAGGTCCAGTTGCCAGGACCACAAATATAAATTCCATCTAGACACCATTGCCCTAGAGTATACAAAAAACGATACATACCTCGGCGTAAACATCAGCGCCACAGGTAACTTCCACAAAGCTGTGAATGATCTGAGAGACAAGGCAAGCAGGACCTTTCCACGCCATCAAAAGGAACATAAAATTCGCATACCAATTAGGATCTGGCTAAAAATACTTGAATTAGTTATAGAACTCATTGCCCTTTATGGTTGTGAGGTCTTGGGTCTGCTCACCAACCAAGAATTCACAAAATAGGACTAACACCAAATTGAAACTGCATTCTGCAAAAATACGTAAAACGCCAAATAATGCATGCAGAGGAGAATAAGGCCGATACCCGCTAATGATCAAAATCCAAAAAGAGCATTTAAATTCTACAACCACCTAAAAGGAAGTGATTCCCAAACCTTCCATAACAAAACCATCACCTACAGAGAAATTAACCTGGAGAAGAGTCCCCTAAGGAAGCTGATCCTGGGGCTCTGTTCACAAACACAAACAGACCCCACAGAGCCCCAGGACAGCAACACAATTAGACCCAACCAAATAATGAGAAAACAAAAAGAGAATTAGTTGACACATTGGAAAGAATTAACAAAAAAACTGAGCAAACTTGAATGCTATTTGGCCCTAAACAGAGTACACAGTGGCAGAATACCTGACCACCGTGACTGAGCCAAACTTAAGGAAAGCTTTGACTATGGACAGACTCAGTGAGCATAGCCTTGCTATTGAGAAAAGCCGCCGTAGGCAGACCTGGCTCTCAAGAGAAGACAGGCTATGTGCACACTGCCCACAAAATGAGGTGGAAACTGAGCTGCACTTCCTAACCTCCTGCCAAATGTATGACCACATTAGAGACACATATTTCCCTCAGATTACACAGACCCACAAAGAATTAGAAAACAAATACAATTTTGATAAACTCCCATATCTATTGGGTGAAATACCAGTGTGCCATCACAGCAGCAAGATGTGTGACCTGTTGCCACAAGAAAATGGCAACCAGTGTAGAACAAACACCATTGTAAATACAACCCATATTTATGTTTATTTATTTTCCCATTTGTACTTTAACTATTTGCACATTGTTACAACACTGTATATAGACATAATATGACATTTGAAATGTCTTTATTCTTTTGGAACTTCTGAGTGTAATGTTTACTGTTAATATTTATTGTTTATTTCACTTTTGTTTATTATCTACTTCACTTGCTTTGGCAATGTTAACATACGTTTCCCATACCAATAAAGCCCTTAAATTGAAATTGAATTGAATTGAGAGAGACAAACAGTGAATTCCAGAGGTGGAGGAGGGGAATGGACAGAACTTCTGCAGCCCCCCCCCCCATCTGCCAAACTCACAGCCGCTCCAATAAGTCATTTTCACAGTTACATTTCAGGCCAAAGACGTCATTGGACAGGAACTGAATCTAGAGCACAATGCTGGGTTTTGTTACAGAATTACGTTAGCCTGGAGCTTAGCCTGGGGTTTTCTCTCTCTCTCTCTCTCTCTCTCTCTCTCTCTCTCTCTCTCTCTCTCTTCCTCTCCTCTCCCTCTCTCTCTCTCTCTCTCTCTCTCTCTCTTTCTCTCTCTCTCTCTCTCTCAATTTAAGGGGCTTTATTAGCATGGGAAACGTATGTTAACATTGCCAAAGCAAGTGAAGTAGATAGTGAACAAAAGTGAAATAAACAATAAATAGGTCATTTAGCAGACGCTCTTATCCAGAGCGACTTACAGGAGCAATTAGGGTTAAGTGCCTTGCTCAAGGGCACATCGACAGGTTTTTCACCTAGTCGGCTCGGGGATTAGAACCAGCGACCTTTCGGTTACTGGCACAACGCTCTTAACCACTAAGCTACCTGCCGCCCGAGTTTACAGTAAACAGTAAACATTACACTCAGAAGTTCCAAAAGAATAAAGACATTTCAAATGTCATATTATGTATATATACAGTGTTGTAACAATGTAACTCTCTCTCTCCCTCTCTCCCTCCCTCCCTCCCTCCCTCCCTCCCTCTCTCCCTCCCTCCCTCCTGTTGATGTACTGTAGGGTTTTGACCAAATAAAGGGGATTTTAAAATTCAAATTCTCTCCCTCCTCTCTCCTTCCCCGCCTCTCTAATCTCCCCTCGCTCTCTATCTCTTCTCTCCTTCTTTCTGACTAGAGTGTATACAGTGAAATCCCCTTTGGAGGAAACTCAACTACCTCACTGCAGCATATGCCATAGAGCTACAGTGAGGGAAAAAAGTATTTGATCCCCTGCTGATTTTGTACGTTTGCCCACTGACAAAGAAATGATCAGTCTATAATTTTAATGGTAGGTTTATTTGAACAGTGAGAGACATAATAACTCAACAAAAATCCTGAAAAACGCATGTCAAAAATTATAAATTGTATAAATTGATTTGCATTTTAATGAGGGAAATAAGTATTTGACCCCCTCTCAATCAGAAAGATTTCTGGCTCCCAGGTGTCTTTTATACAGGTAGCGAGCTGAGATTAGGAGCACACTCTTAAAGGGAGTGCTCCTAATCTCAGCTTGTTACCTGTATAAAAAACACCTGTCCACAGAAGCAATCAATCAATCAGATTCCAAACTCTCCACCATGGCCAAGACCAAAGAGCTCTCCAAGGATGTCAGGGACAAGATTGTAGACCTACACAAGGCTGGAATGGGCTACAAGACCATCGCCAAGCAGCTTGGTGAGAAGGTGACAACAGTTGGTACGATTATTCGCAAATGGAAGAAACAAAAGGACTATCAATCTCCCTCGGCCTGGGGCTCCATGCAAGATCTCACCTCGTGGAGTTGCAATGATCATGAGAACAGTGAGGAATCAGCCCAGAACTACACAGGAGGATCTTGTCAATGATCTCAAGGCAGCTGGGACCATAGTCACCAAGAAAACAATTGGTAACACACTACGCCGTGAAGGACTGAAATCCTGCAGCGCCCGCAAGGTCCCCCTGCTCAAGAAAGCACATATACAGGCCCGTCTGAAGTTTGCCAATGAACATCTGAATGATTCAGAGTAGAACTGGATGAAAGAGTTGTGGTCAGATGAGACCAAAATGGAGCTCTTTGGCATCAACTCAACTTGCCGTGTTTGGAGGAGGAGGAATGCTGCCTATGACCCCAAGAACACCATCCCCACCGTCAAACATGGAGGTGGAAACATTATGCTTTGGGGGTGTTTTTCTGCTAAGGGGACAACTTCACCGCATCAAAGGGACGATGGACGGAGCCATGTACCGTCAAATCTTGGGTGAGAACCTTCCCTCAGGCAGGGCATTGAAAATGGGTCGTGAATGGGTATTCCAGCATGACAATGACCCAAAACACAACAACAAAGGAGTGGCTCAAGAAGAAGCACATTAAGGTCCTGGAGTGGCCTAGCCAGTCTCCAGACCTTAATCCCATAGAAAATATGTGGAGGGAGCTGAAGGTTCGAGTTGCCAAACGTCAGCCTCGAAACCTTAATGACTTGGAGAAGATCTGCAAAGAGGAGTGGGACAAAATCCCCCCTGAGATGTGTGCAAACCTGGTGGCCAACTACAAGAAACGTCTGACCTCTGTGATTGCCAACAAGGGTTTTGCCACCAAGTACTAAGTCATGTTTTGCAGAGGGGTCAAATACTTATTTCCCTCATTAAAATGCAAATCAATTTATAACATTTTTGACATGCGTTTTTCTGGATTTTTTTGTTGTTATTCTGTCTCTCACTGTTCAAATAAACCTACCATTAAAATTATAGACTGATCATGTCTTTGTCAGTGGGCAAACGTACAAAATCAGCAGGGGATCAAATATTTGTTTCCCTCACTGTATGTTCTATTTCATTCTGTGGCATATACATCCAGACAGTGTGTAGCAACAGAGTAGAGCTCCAGTATAGAAGCTTGGGGTGGTGGGGAAAGGGGTTGCAGAGACTAGTCTAGACTAGAGGAGCAGTTGTAGTGATATAGTTTCCCTTCTCTCTCTCTCTCTCTCTCTCTCTCTTCCCTCTTTCCTTCATGGGTCTCAGATTTACTCAGTCCCACAGGAATCCACCGGAAGTGAAGCCAGGATACCCTGGATACACAAAACTACACTACAGCACACTGACATGGTGCTTGAGAAAAACACTACACTTAAATAGTGACTTTAAAATAGTGCTTAGCACCAATGAGAGAAAATCCCCAACACTTTTCTAAAATAGTGACACTTTTTTAATGCAATTAATGACTGTAGAATGGATGAGCAGGTCTATTACATGAGTTGTACCTATAAAGAAAGAAAACAAAACTATTATTTTTCAATAATTACATCTGTGTGTGAAAGTCTGGGGAAAGTATAAACTGCTAAGGCAATTAAGTGTTCTGAAACCACACAAACAACACAGACTATCTGTTGTCTGGGCCGTAGACCATTCCTTAGTGTTGGGCTCAGGTAACCTAACACAAGCAGAAATGTAAATATATTATACTTTGGGACAGACGCTAGAAAGAAGGGTGGACCTAGCAGCTATTTGTGACGTGTGACTGCTAAATGTCGGTTCTGGTGCCACTGACTGTGTGGAACAGTCACACACTCACAGGCCTCAGAGGTCAGACTGTGATCCAGTGACCCTGCTCCACAGAATTAAAGACAAAACACACTCACAGGCCTCAGAGGTCAGACTGTGATCCAGCGACCCTGCTCCACAGAATTAAAGACAAAACACACTCACAGGCCTCAGAGGTCAGACTGTGATCCAGTGACCCTGCTCCACAGAATTAAAGACAAAACACACTCACAGGCCTCAGAGGTCAGACTGTGATCCAGTGACCCTGCTCCACAGAATTAAAGACAAAACACACACTCTATATTGTATCGGTATGTCGTGCCCCTGTTTGCCCTCCTCCTCGCCCACCACGAGTCACCAGAGGAATGTAGTGGCGGGGCCGCCCCGACAGCGCCCTCTGACTGGACACAACTCAGATGGAGAGAATGGAGCGATAGAGAAAAGAGAGGGCGAGAGAGAGGAAAGAGAGTGACAGTGAGAGAGATAGAGGGTGATAGGGAATTTAAATTGAATTTAATAGAGAGAGAGAGGGAAAGAGAGAGAGGGTGGGTGGTAGGGAATTTAAATTGAATTTGAGAGAGAGAGAGCGAGAGAGAGAGAGAGGGTGGGTGGGTGGGTGGTTGGGGAATTTAAATTGAATTTAATAGAGAGAGAGAGAGAGAGAGAGAGAGAGAGAGAGAGAGAGAGAGAGAGAGAGAGAGAGAGAGAGAGAGAGAGAGAGAGAGAGAGAGAGAGAGAGAGAGAGAGAGAGAGAGAGAGAGAGAGAGAGAGAGAGAGAGAGAGAGAGAGAGAGAGAGAGAGAGAGAGAGAGAGAGAGAGAGAGAGAGAGAGAGAGAGAGAGAGGGTGTGTGGTAGGGAATTTAAATGGAAATTAATAGAGAGGGAGAGAGAAAGAGAGAGAGAGAGGGAGAGAGAGAGAGGGTGGGTGGTAGGGAATTTAAATGGAAACTAATAGAGAGAGAGAGAGGGAGAGAGAAAGAGAGAGAGAGAGAGAGATCGAGAGAGAGAGAGAGAGAGACAGAAAGACAGAGAGGAACTAACTCTCCAGTCTCCACAGACAAAGACCAGAACAAAATCATGGGATATCTAGACCAGGCCAGGGTGGTCGAAGGCTTTTTCCCATGTTGGTACATTGCTTGCATAGGTTGTCCTTGATGGAAATGTTGGTTTGTGATTAAATCAGTCGGGAATCAGAGCAACAAGACAATGCAGCATTCATCAAGTTTGAGTTCTACATTTTAGTCATTTAGCAGACGCTCTTATCCTATCCAGAGCGACTTACAGTTAGTGAGTGCATACATTTTTCATACTGGCCCCCACGTGGGAAACGCACCCACAACCCTGGCATTGCAAGCACCATGCTCTACCAACTGAGCTACACGGGACCATTATAAATGGAACTCCAACTAACATGACACAATGCTGTAGTACATTTTCCCGCGTGATAAGAGAAACGATTTCCACTAATCTGTGTTCTGAGGGGGTGGGTCTTATTCTGGCTCCTCCTCCGCTCAGTACCAGGAAAAAGGTAGCACCCACCAATCAAAGAAACACAAACAGATCTAATCAGCCAATCACAGAGACATAAAAGGAAACGTGATACTCAACAGAACTCTGGGGAACAGATGGAGCTGAGATCCTATCCCTTCAGTAGCCATTTGGGGGTGTTTTGTCTTGTTTAGCTTTTTTTCAAGGACAGTATTAATTCCCCTGGACTCTTCCTTCAGATGAGTGCCATGTTCATTAGGCACCAAAGGAAAGGAAACAGGGAGGGACTACCTGGATTTGTCCAAATACAAACCCTCATTTTCCTTTGCATGCCCTATTGAACACGGCCCAGTGGTTGCGATTGCCCACCCTACCCAACGTCCCCAGGCTGCCTGACACGCACATGCCTGGTGCTGCCTTCACCCAGAAGGCACGAAACATGGCACGAAAACACCATACCTAAACAATTGTAGCCGATGTGGAATCTCTAACGGTGCGGGAGTTTGAAGTGTTGGTGTACAGAAGGGCCCAGGTTTGGCAGGACCTACTCTGTTACACAAACACAGAACTACAGACTCCTTACCTCCTCCTGTGAGGCATAGTGTGGTTCCTCTGGGGCAACAGACCAGTAGCAGTAGTCAAAACCAAACTCCAGCACCTTCTCCCTGGAGTCCCCAGGGCCGTCCTGACGTCCATCCAGCTGTGGAGAGACAGACAGGGAGAGGAGAGATGGACAGACAGTTAGACAGGGGCACAGACAGACAGACAGGGACTTGGGGGTTTAAAACTCCAAATCTACACATTATACTTTTCACAGACAGTCTTATTGATTGGGCCAACTCCAGGTATGTTTAAAATTCATGGAAAAGGGGATACCTAGTCAGTTGCACAACTGAATGCATTCAACCAAAATGTGTCTTCATTAACCCCTCTGAATCAGAGAGGTGTGGGGGATGCCTTAATCGACATCCACAGGGAGCAGTTGTTAACTGCCTTGCTCAAGGGCAGAACTGCATATTTTTCCAACTTGCCAGCTCTGGGGATTCGAACAAGCAACCTTTGAGTTACTGTCCCAATGCTCTTACCACCAGGCTACCTCCACATGTCCACTCAGTACAAGTGGCTTCTCAACTGTAAGTAACAAGAAACATGATGAATGACGGGAGGACACAGGTGATAGAAAGGACAGGTGCACTGAGGTTACAGCCAAGACGAGATGTGTTACCGTAGGCTACTACTAGAGACAAGTACAGACCGTAGGCTACTACTAGAGACAAGTACAGACCGTAGGTTACTACTAGAGACAAGTACAGACCGTAGGCTACTACTAGAGATAAGTACAGACCGTAGGTTACTACTAGAGACAAGTACAGACCGTAGGTTACTACTAGAGACAAGTACAGACCGTAGGCTACTACTAGAGACAAGTACAGACCGTAGGTTACTACTAGAGACAAGTACAGACCGTAGGTTACTACTAGAGACAAGTACAGACTGTAGGTTACTACTAGAGACAAGTACAGACCGTAGGTTACTACTAGAGACAAGTACAGACTGTAGGTTACTACTAGAGACAAGTACAGACCGTAGGTTACTACTAGAGACAAGTACAGACCGTAGGTTACTACTAGAGACAAGTACAGACCGTAGGTTACTACTAGAGACAAGTACAGACCGTGCGTTACCGTAGGTTACTATTAGCAACAAACACTAGGTTCAGCATTTTATCAGCTACAGTGTCTTCATTACAGGACTGCCTGCCCTGGTGTTGACTAAGAGCCATGCCAAGAAGAGGGAACTGTAGGAGAGCAACCATCTACATGCCCGGGCAGATCTGACAACATTAGTTGACAGCCACTGAGCATCATTTCACAAACAGAGCTATGCTTTCATATTGTGCAAGAGACCTTGTCCTTACTAACAGTGGACTTCATATGACCAGCACAAAAACATCCTGTGGCGTACTGCATTAGCATCGAATAGCCCCCGCGATTAGGAACCAATATACACAAGCAGTTAGGAAAGCAAAGGCTAGCTTTTTCAAACAGAAATTTGCATCCTGTAGCACTAACTCCAAAAAAATTTGGACATTGTAAAGTCCATGGAGAATAAGAGCACCTACTCCCAGCTGCCCACTGCACTGAGGCTAGGAAACACTATCACCACCAATAAATCTACAATAATCGAGAATTTCAACAAGCATTTTGCTACGGCTGGCCATGCTTTCCACCTGGCTACCACTACCCCGGCCACCAGCTCTACACCCTCCGCTGCAACTTGCCCATGCCCCCCCCGCTTCTCCTTCACACAAATTCAGACAGCTAATGTTCTGAAAGAGCTGCAAAATCTGGACTCCTACAAATCATCTGGGCTAGACAATCTGGACCCTTTCTTTCTGAAATTAGCCGCCGAAATTGTCGCAACCCCTATTACTAGCCTGTTCAACCTCTCTTTCGTAATGTCTGAGATCCCCAGAGATTGGAAAGCTGCCGCGGTCATCCCCCTCTTCAAAGGGGGTGACACTCTAGATCCAAACTGTTACAGACCTATATCCATCCTGCCCTGCCTTTCGAAAGTCTTTGAAAGCCAAGTTAACAAACAGATCACCGACCATTTCGAATCACACCTTCTCCGCTATGCAATCCGGTTTCCGTGCTGGTCATGGGTGCACCTCAGCCACGCTCAAGGTCCTAAACGATATTATAACCGCGATCAATAATAGACAGTACTGTGCAGCCGCCTTCATTGACCTGGCCAAGGCTTTCGACTCTGTCAACCACCGCATTCTTATTGGCAGACTAAATAGCCTTGGTTTCTCAAATGACTGCCTCGCCTGGTTCACCAACTACTTCTCAGATAGAGTTCAATGTGTCAAATCGGAGGGCCTGTTGTCTGGACCTATGGCAGTCTCTATGGGGGTGCCACAGGGTTCAATTCTTGGGCCGACTCTTTTCTCTGTGTATATCAATGAAGTCGCTCTTGCTGCTGGTGATTCTTAGATCCACCTCTACGCAGACGACACCATTTTGAATACATCTGGCCCTTCATTGGACACTGTGTTAACAAACCTCCAAACGAGCTTCAGTGCCATACAACTCTCCTTCCGTAGCCTCCAACTGCTCTTAAACACAAGTCAAACTAAATGCATGCTCTTCAATCGAACGCTGCTGGCACCCGCCCACCCGACTTGAATCACTACTCTCGATGGGTCTGACCTAGAGTATGTGGACAACTACAAATACCTAGGTGTCTGGTTAGACTGTAAACTCTCCTTCCAGACTCACATTAAGCATCTCCAATCCAAAGTTAAATCTAGAATCGGCTTCCTATTTCGCAACAAAGCCTCCTTCACTCATGCTGCCAAACATTCCCTCGTAAAACTGACTATCCTACCGATCCTTGACTTCGGCGATGTCATTTACAAAATAGCCTCCAACACTCTACTCAGCAAATTGGATGTAGTCTATCACAGTGCCATCCGTTTTGTCACCAAAGCCCCATATACTATCCACCATTGTGACCTGTACGCTCTTGTTGGCTTGTCCTCACTACATATTCGTCGCCAAACCCACTGGCTCCAGGCCATCTATAAATCACTGCTAGGCAAATCCCCGCCTTATCTTAGCTCATTGGTCACCATAGCAACACCCACCCGTAGTATGCGCTCCAGCAGGTATATCTCACTGGTCATCCCCAAAGCCAACACCTCCTTTGGCAGCCATTCCTTCCAGTTCTCTGCTGCCAATGACTGGAACAAACTGCAAAAATCTCTGAAGCTGGAGACTCTTATCTCCCTCACTAACTTTAAGCATCAGTTGTCAGAGCACCTTACCGATCACTGCACCTGTACACAGCCCATCTGAAATTAGCCCACCCAACTACCTCATCCCCATATTGTTATTTATTTTGCTCATTTGCACCCCAGTTTCTCTATTTGCACATCATCTCTTGTCATTCCAGTGTTAATACTAATTGTAATTATTTTGCACTTATGGCCTATTTATTGCCTTACCTCACATTTCCATAACTTGCTACATTTGCACACACTGTATATATATTTTCTGTTGTATTTTTGACTTTATGTTTTGTTTTACCCCATATGTAACTCTGTGTTGTTGTTTTTTTCGCACTGATTTGCTTTATCTTGGCCAGGTCGCAGTTGTAAATGAGAACTTGTTCTCAACTGGCTTACCTGGTTAAATAAAGGTGAAATAAAAATAAAATAAAATGTATTTTCAGCATGACTAAGGTCTAACCTGTATCTTAACATGGAGATATAGTTTTGTCCATGTACGTACACAGCTGAAGTCACATCCTTCAATCTTTCAAAATACACTCTCAGTTTAAGGGGATCAGTTTGAGTAGGGCAATCGTTAATCTTAATCACATAATGAGTAGTTATTTGGGATGCAAGGTTGTAGATCATGTGATTCTGCACAGTCTGACAGTAATCTAGTAAATCTTATTAAACACATCCTCTTCCTCTATCTCCCTTTGTCAGTCTCCTCTTTCTTTATGCTTCTGTCCTCCCCTCCTTCGATTGTCCTCCCCTCCTTCAACTGTCCCCTCTCTTTCCCATCCATCTTCAGCATGTATATTTACTCTCCTCTCCCTCTATCCCTCTTTTCACATTCTCTAGCTCCCCTTCTCCATCTAATCCAAACTGTCCCTCTTTCCTAAAATAATGATTCCCAGAGAACCCTGCTCCAGGTAGCTATGGCCACCGAGTCCTGATCCTGCTCTCTATAGGACGCCATATGTGGCTCATCTTCGTTATATTGTTTCTATAAACACATATCCTCTCCCTATCCTTCTAACCTCAGCCTTAAACATCTCCAGCCCTGAGCAACCGTTGAACATGTATTGATAACATTTTAAAGATTAACATATAGAGTGAAAAAAATCAAAGTCACTGAGAGACAAGTAATAAAGTGGGTTCCTGTTTATTACTGCAGTGGATTGTGGGCCGGTGTGTCTGTGGTTAAGTCGTCACCGACCTGTCTTGTCACACAATCTTAGAAAAAAAGGTGCTATCTAGAACCATACGGGAACCATTTGAAGAACCCTTTTTGGTTCCAGGTAGAACCCTTTTGGTTCCAGGTAGAACAATTTTGAGTTCCATGTAGAACCCTTTACACAGAGGGTTCTACATGGAACCC
Source organism: Coregonus clupeaformis (assembly GCF_020615455.1). Taxonomy (NCBI): domain Eukaryota; kingdom Metazoa; phylum Chordata; class Actinopteri; order Salmoniformes; family Salmonidae; genus Coregonus; species Coregonus clupeaformis. Next base: position 11,343,862 of record NC_059220.1, on the reverse strand, counting down.
AAAAGAGTTCTACTTGGAACCAAAACTGGTTCTACCTGGAACCAAAAAGGGTTCTACCTGGAACCAAAAAGGGTTCTCCTATGGGGACAGCCGAAGAACCCTTTTGGAACCTTTTTTCTAAGAGTGCAGACATCTTACAGAGCAGGTTTTTAACCACATTCTTTCTCTGAACTTTATGAGGCTTTAGAGTTCACACAACAACAAGTCATGGGCCATGTGTGTGTGTTGTTGGAATGTGTGTGTGTCTGAGCGGTTTTGTCAGTGTGTGCCTGTCTGTGTGTGTCAGGGAAGGTCCCTCCCTCTAAATAGTGTCTTAAGAGTTTGTGTGAAGCTAGGCGCTGCACACGCATAATAAACAACGGAGGAATCAGACAGGAAGTGGCCAGTCCTGACTGTAAACATCCTGTCTGACAAAGATACAGCATAAGATACCCTCTAGATGCCCCCTTCTACTCCCTCCTCACAGAGACCTGCTGCCCCCCACCTGCCCTTAACACCTATAACACGTATAACACCTGATGAGGAGATGACAATATCACCTGTGCAGTTAAACGTACATCTACATAATAATACACTCACCTTGGTATTCTTTATCCTCACCAACTTGTCCTCTACCTGGACAGCTAGCCTCCCTCCACCCACGCTTTCCCTGTGAAAGAGATGAGACATTTTTTTAACACAAAAACATTCAGTTGGTCCCGTGTGGCTCAGTTGGTAGAGCATGGCGCTTGCAACGCCAAGGTTGTGGGTTCGATTCCCACAGCGGACCAGTACGGAAAAAAAAAAAGTATGAAAATGTATGCTCTGGGACGAACTCAATATACTCTAAAATGACTAAAACCAAATCGAAACTGTGCAGAAAATATAATGGACCTACGTTCATAGAGTTTCTAGACTGTGTCCAGCTCGCTAATAATCAATAAAGCTAGACAGTCAGGGAGCATTGAAACTTCAAAAAACGATAGATAGCTAGTTTTAACGGCGAGGAAATATAACCAATTTTCAGTGCGGCAGTCCGGACCTCGTTGCCGGCCCATGGGCAAAATTAGTTTGACACCCCTGCTTTAAACCATGTCGGTCATTTATCAGTGTTGATCTAGCCAAATGTCACCCAGCTAGACAAATTGGATACAACGTTATGAGACCGACCATGAATGGCTGTTACAGAGACAATAATTCAATCTGTACCATCTTTTCAAATGCCAGACGAGCGCTATGTTTTAGGTAGTTTGTTGTTGTGACTTTGAAAGGGGGAATACGGCCTAAAGACAAATCTAGCAAATCTAGTTAAGTGACATGAGACTATCACATGATGTAACATGAACTGTGTGTGAAAGAGAATACACAAAAGCCTTGAATCAGAGTAGATCCACTGACCACTGACCAGTTCTTATTCAAAAGAAAACAGTCCAAAATGAACCCAGCAAAGAGTCCCTCGGGCGATGAAGCTTGAGGCTTTTCTGGGACAAAAGCCTGTGTGTGTGTCTGTCTCACTGTCTGTGTGTGTGTGTGTGTGTGTGTGTGTGTGTGTGTGTGTGCAGCAAGGACAGCTGTGTGTGCTTCAGCTGCTGGTTCTGGACACATCTGATCCAACAGAATGAAATCTGATGCTCTGGTAGAGTAGAGCTGAATGAATTTAAAACTCCTTGAGCGATAATGGGGGATTGCTGCAGTAGTACTAATAACTTCTCTGTCCTTGGTCTTGGTCTTGGTGTGTGTGTCATTCATCACGTGGGAATCATTTAGCCAACCCCAGCAGAGGCCCAACGGCCCAACCCAAAACCACAACAACCTCAGAGAGACGCCTTCTAACTGGAGCTCAACCAGCATGAGAGGAAGGATGAGGAAGGAGACGGAAAATAAAATGAGGCCTCTTCTGTTTTGAACTGAAATAGAAATAGGCCTATTTCTCTAATGGTGTGACACATTGTAGCACATGTAGTAGCTAGTGCTGTCCTCTCTCTCTCTGTCTCTCTGTCTCTCTCCCTCTCTGCTCTCACTCTCCCTCTCTCCCATTCCCTCTCACTCTCTCTCCCTCTCTCTAACTCTCAGAAGGCTTTACAACATACAGTAGCTGATTGGAAAGAGTCTGATTGGCTGTCAGTAGACAAAAGATAGATGACGTAGTGGCCCGGTTGGTCCTTTGAGAAACATGACAGCTTGGGTCCTTCTGTTATCTCTGTGTAAGTGTAAAGACTGAATGATGGCATGACACAAAACACTGAACCATGAACACACACACACACACACACACACACAACAGCAACAACTCAAATCCCTGTAAAAGACAAGCAGGAAGCATGCATTTGCATGACAGTGAATGTTAGCTATAAAGTCCCCTCTTGTGATGCAAAGCGCAAGGAAAGGATTTAAAACAACCAATGATGTTCAGGCACATCGAAGAACTTGCTTTATAGTTAGGCCGATATTACTATACCATACAGCTAGGGCAAATGCAATGGAAAAACACAGTTAAACTTACATTTCATTTACCTCTACAACCCCACCCCCTTAGAACCCAAAGACCTGTTTTTTATTTAACCCAGTAAGTTGACTGAGAACACATTCTCATTTACAGCAATGACCTGGGGAATAGTTTAGTAAATAATTTAGCCAGGACACCGGGGTTAACACCCCTACACTTACGATAAGTGCGATGGGATCTTTAGTGACCACTGAGAGTCAGGACACCCGTTTAACGTCCCATCCGAAAGACAGCACTCTACACAGGGCAATGTCCCCAATCACTGCCCTGGAGCATTGGGATATTTTTTTTGGGGACCAGAGGAAAGTGTGCCTCCTACTGGCCCTCCAACACCACTTCCAGCAGCATCTGGTCTCCCATCCAGGGACTGACCAGGACCCACCCTGCTTAGTTTCAGAGGAAAGCCAGCAGTGGGATGCAGGATGGTAACTCAACATACTGTTGTCATTTGGGCTAATGGGCGGGTAGAGAGAAGCTGATTGGGCACACTGCTTACTACGCTAGTCTAGCTACCGCAAGATTGTTTTATGGCGCTGTAAAATAAAAAATATATAATAAAAAACGTTTTCCATGAGTGTTTCACCAATAAAGGTTGCATATTAGATTGCGATATAACTGTGTGATAACAACAGTAGCCTAACATTAATAAATGATGTGTATTAACTAAAATAGTAAATCTCTCTGGATTAGAGCGTCTGCTATATGACTAAAATGTAAATGTAGACGGCAACACACTCTATACAGCTGTCAGTGTACATGGCTATCATGGGTTTTCGAGAAGTAACTTGCTAACTGATCTAGGGTGTATGCACAGAGCACAGTACAGTAGTAATGTCAATTTGAGGCATACATAGGCTATCTACTTTGCATCATTTAATGAAATATGTTGTATCAACATGTAGGCTAGAAGATCGAATGGGTGTGCTAGATAGCCTAGGCGCACAGCACGAGCTTCCCAATTACCATGCGTAGCAACACTGGCAATTAACAACATCAGAATAAATCCCATTCATCTATTATAAAGGATCATAGACTAGACTATCTGTCCAGTTATTTGCATATGAATCAAAGTTATTAGTCCAACTTTGATAGAGAACTCAGTAGAATTGAAATAGGCTGCATTTACCAACCTTGCGTTGAGAGGGCGAACTCGAATCGCGACTTTCACGTTTGTCATAGTTCCTTACTTGGTAAAGGCGATTCGTCAGGATTTAAAACCTCCAAAGTTATAACATTCACCCGATGAAACGGGAAAATGTGTCTTAATCGCCGGCCATTCAAGCCATTTCTCCCGGTAAAGAGCCCGCTTCTTCCCGACGCTCAACGGACCGTTGGACTACACTTAACGGAACTTCCTGCTGGACTGGAGTCACTACAGATAGAGACTTGAGTGAGCAGAGCATAGGATGCTTGCCTTGCCAAGTTGGGGCATCTGAGATTTCGTAAATGGTGGCAATCCTTCATGAAAATGTGTTCATGCCATAGTTCATGCAAATACAGTAGGCCTACAGTGAAATACAGTATGAAAAGTATGACAATGAAAAATGGAGACAACGCCCCAAATAACCTTCATTAGTTCAGAAGCATTGAAAAAACAACATAGGCATACTCAAAACATGTTCCATGTTTTACCCTAAATAATATACAGTGAGGGAAAAAAGTATTTGATCCCCTGCTGATTTTGTACGTTTGCCCACTGACAAAGAAATTATCAGTCTATAATTTTAATGGTAGGCTTATTTGAACAGTGAGAGACAGAATAACAACAACAAAATCCAGAAAAACGCATGTCAAAAATGTTATAATTTGATTTTGCATTTTAATGAGGGAAATAAGTATTTGACCCCTCTGCAAAACATGACTTAGTACTTGGTGGCAAAACCCTTGTTGGCAATCACAGAGGTCAGACGTTTCTTGTAGTTGGCCACCAGGTTTGCACACATCTCAGGAGGGATTTTGTCCCACTCCTCTTTGCAGATCTTCTCCAAGTCATTAAGGTTTCGAGGCTGATGTTTGGCAACTCGAACCTTCAGCTCTCTCCACAGATTTTCTATGGGATTAAGGTCTGGAGACTGGCTAGGCCACTCCAGGACCTTAATGTGCTTCTTCTTGAGCCACTCCTTTGTTGCCCTGGCTGTGTGTTTTGGGTCATTGTCATGCTGGAATACCCATCCACGACTCATTTTCAATGCCCTGGCTGAGGGAAGGAGGTTCTCACCCAAGATTTGACGGTACATGGCCCTGTCCATCGTCCCTTTGATGTGGTGAAGTTGTCCTGTCCCTTTAGCAGAAAAACACCCCCAAAGCATAATGTTTCCACCTCCATGTTTGACGGTGGGGATGGTGTTCTTGGGGTCATAGGCAGCATTCCTCCTCCTCCAAACACGGCGAGTTGAGTTGATGCCAAAGAGCTCGATTTTGGTCTCATCTGACCACAACACTTTCACCCAGTTCTCCTCTGAATCATTCAGATGTTCATTGGCAAACTTCAGACGGCCTGTATATGTGCTTTCTTGAGCAGGGGGACCTTGCGGGCGCTGCAGGATTTCAGTCCTTCACGGCGTAGTGTGTTACCAATTGTTTTCTTGGTGACTATGGTCCCAGCTGCCTTGAGCTCATTGACAAGATCCTCCCGTGTAGTTCTGGGCGGATTCCTCACCGTTCTCATAATCATTGCAACTCCACAAGGTGAGATCTTGCATGAACCCCCAGGCTGAGGGAGATTGACAGTGCTTTTGTGTTTCTTCCATTTGCGAATAATCGCACCAACTGTTGTCACCTTCTCACCAAGCTGCTCGGCAATGGTCTTGTAGCCCATTCCAGCCTTGTGTAGGTCTACAATCTTGTCCCTGACATCCTTGGAGAGCTCTTTGGTCTTGGCCATGGTGGAGAGTTTGGAATCTGATTGATTGATTGCTTCTGTGGACAGGTGTCTTTTATACAGGTAACAAACTGAGATTAGGTGCACTCCCTTTAAGAGTGTGCTCCTAATCTCAGCTCGTTACCTGTATAAAAGACACCTGGGAGCTATACATCTTTCTGATTGAGAGGGGGTCAAATACTTATTTCCCTCATTTAAATGCAAATCAATTTATAACATTTTTGACATGCGTTTTTCTGGATTTTGTTGTTGTTATTCTGTCTCTCACTGTTCAAATAAATCTACCATTAAAATTATAGACTGATCATTTCTTTGTCAGTGGGCAAACGTACAAAATCAGCAGGGGATCAAATACTTTTTTCCCTCTCTGTAATGTTACAGGCAGCATACGAAAATGTAAAGTTTAAAAGCAGCAGTCAATCATAATACTTGAAGTCCAACATGAACAAAACGTTTATCACAAATGCACAGAAAGCATCCATGAACATACAATCACAAGTGAAGCTCAAAGGCATTGTACTCTCACACAGTGAAAAATAGACTGCATAGGACTGAAATAATTTGAGACTAATACTAATGGACATGACACTATTTCCTGTTTGAGTTGTGTGAACATAAAAGGATTCCTCCGACCCAAAAAAATTGACAGAAAAAACGCAAAGAAACTCAAATCCTCTGAAAAAAAATCCCAAATCCTACCCCTTGATTTGGTTTTCTTTGTATTTTTTCTGTCCATGTTTTATTAGTGTTGGTCCATCAAGTACGTCATTATCCCTTTATTGATAATGCACCCAAACACCTTTAATCAGAATGCAAAGTCCACCTCCCTGATAAACCCTGGTTTGTGGCACCACCGGTCCTGAACAGCAGGACTTTCTGGTTCCCTTTGCAACTCTAGACAGGACAATAAGGGCTGTGCCAGCCAGCCACATTACAGGGACATAATGTTTCATGTCTTAGGAACCTGAAATCCGAACAAGGTCTGGTGTAGAGTACATTAGTTCAGCTACACCTGTTACTGTCAGACTTTCACTCAAAAGACTGGGCATTGTTGGCCAACAGAGATACTTTTTCTCCTTTGCCTGTCTGTGCGCTCAGTTGGCTGCCCCTACAGGTTGCAGTGAGACCTGCAGCATGTCCATGTGGTTCTGTAACTCAGGCATTGGCAGAGAATAGGAGTATATTATGGTAATATACTGGTAATACAGTTATATTCTTATGGTAATATACTGGTAATACTGTTATATTGTTATGTAATTTACTGCTAATACAGTTATAGTATTATGGTAATATACTGGTAATACAGTTATATTATTACGGTAATATACTGCTAACACAGTTATATTGGTTATGGTAATATACTGATCATACTGGTAACATACTGCTTGTATACTGGTAGAATAATAAGCCACGGACATGTTCAAAAGGTACATGAGGCTTACTTTTGAGCCACTGGCCCTGAGGACAGCAGTGAGTGTGATCTCAGTGAAGAGCAGGTGGAGGGGGGCTGAGGAGCAACAGTCTCTTCTCCACAAGACCACCAGCTGATCCAGCAGGGCTTGGACTGTCACTGTGGGCTGTACAGCACCCGAACCAGGAGGCTCTGGACTGTCACTGTGGGCTGTACAGCACCCGAACCAGGAGGCTCTGGACTGTCACTGTGGGCTGTACAGCACCCGAACCAGGAGGCTCTGGACTGTCACTGGGGGCTGTACAGCACCCAAACCAGGAGGCTCTGGACTGTCACTGGGGGCTGTACAGCACCCAAACCAGGAGGCTCTGGACTGTCACTGTGGGCTGTACAGCACCCGAACCAGGAGGCTATGGACTGTCACTGGAGGCTATACAGCACCCGAACCAGGAGGCTCTGGACTACTGCACTCCTCCTTGGACCACACCACAGGCAGGTCCCCCGACACCACATACACACACACACACACGTATATTCAATGATAAATACATTATTGATTGATTGGTTGATTGATGATTATTGTCATTCACTTATTTTACCTAGTTTGCAGACTAGCAGGACGATTAGTTATCTTACCTAGTTTGCAGACTAGCAGGACAGTTAGTTATCTTACCTAGTTTGCAGACTAGCAGGACAGTTAGTTATCTTACCTAGTTTACAGACTAGCAGGACAGTTAGTTATCTTACCTAGTTTACAGACTAGCAGGACAGTTAGTTATCTTACCTAGTTTACAGACTAGCAGGACAGTTAGTTATCTTACCTAGTTTGCAGACTAGCAGGACAGTTAGTTATCTTACCTAGTTTGCAGACTAGCAGGACAGTTAGTTATCTTATCTAGTTTGCAGACTAGCAGGACAGTTAGTTATCTTACCTAGTTTGCAGACTAGCAGGACAGTTAGTTATCTTACCTAGTTTACAGACTAGCAGGACAGTTAGTTATCTTACCTAGTTTACAGACTAGCAGGACAGTTAGTTATCTTACCTAGTTTACAGACTAGCAGGACAGTTAGTTATCTTACCTAGTTTACAGACTAGCAGGACAGTTAGTTATCTTACCTAGTTTACAGACTAGCAGGACAGTTAGTTATCTTATCTAGTTTGCAGACTAGCAGGACAGTTAGTTATCTTATCTAGTTTGCAGACTAGCAGGACAGTTAGTTATCTTACCTAGTTTGCAGACTAGAAGGACAGTACAGCGTATTAACATCTGTTCAGGCATTAGGAAGGAGAACTGAGGGGGAGAGAATCAATACCAACAACAACAGGTGTAGTGTTCAAGATCACTGTTTTAATCATACCACCATGTTCATTGTGAGTGTAACATCTGTGTGCTAATCAGGACTTAAGTGATAATAGTCAAACAATGTAGCTTTCTGCAGCTCAGTGTGTCTCCTACTCTGTCCAGCAGAGCCTTCAGCTGTTGACCAGTCAGCACCTCCTCCTCAGACCTGGGGCCCACAGCAATACTTAACACCTCCTGTAGGGGGCACAATCATACTTTTTTACATCACCATCATCATCATAATAACCATAACCATCATTGTAACCATCATCATAATAACCATAGCCATCATCCTCACCATCATCATCATAATAACCATCATCACTATCATCATCACCATAATAACCATCATCACTATCATGACATCATCATAATAACCACAATCTATCTATCTAGCTATCCTATCATACTTTCTATAATACAGATAGCATCAAATCCTGTAATTCAACATTCATTAGAACAGTACTTTAATCTCTACCAGGACATCAGATGGTAGTGGTGCACTGTGGGGGCAGTCTAAGGGCAGGACGTCACAGCCTCCTTGCCTTTTTCCCGTCTTGGCGTCCGTGGCTGCTCCTGGGTTCCCGTCGCAGCACCGGCCCCAGTTCCAGTCTTAGCCTCGGCCCCACCCACACCACCAGTCTCTGAGGGCACTGGGCTGGGAAGAGACTTCATCACATTGTCAAACGTTGTTTTCCACTCTCGCTTGACCAGGGCTGTGATGTTGGATCAGAGCCAGCTGCAAGCCTTCTCAGTGGCTAGGTGCTTGGTGATGTTCTCAGACGTGGTGAGAACCTGGAGGGAGAGACAACGAATGTTAGCATTGTCACATCACCAGGGACTGATTTAGACAGAGTTGAAAGAGCAACGCTGAATCGACTTACAGCAGGAGAGGTTTTATCAGGAAGGAGCACCCTGATGGCATCCGGACCCTTCTCACTGCAGAACCTGAAGACACAAGAGACTGTACACATATAATTGACTATACAAATAAAATAAAATCAAATTTTATTGGTCACATGCGCCGAATACAACAGGTGCAGACATTACAGTGAAATGCTTACTTACAGCCATTAACCAACAGTGCATTTATTTTTAACAAAAAAAGTAAAAATGAAACAACAACAAAAAAAGTGTTGAGAAAAAAAAGAGCAGAATAAAGTAACAGTAGGGAGGCTATATATACAGGGGGGTACCGTTGCAGAGTCAATGTGCGGGGGCACCGGCTAGTTGAGGTAGTTGAGGTAATATGTACATGTGGGTAGAGTTAAAGTGACTATGCATAAATAATTAACAGAGTAGCAGCAGCGTAAAAAGGATGGGGTGGGGGGGCAGTGCAAATAGTCCGGTAGCCATGATTAGCTGTTCAGGAGTCTTATGGCTTGGGGGTAGAAGCTGTTGAGAAGTCTTTTGGACCTAGACTTGGCGCTCCGGTACCGCTTGCCGTGCGGTAGCAGAGAGAACAGTCTATGACTAGGGTGGCTGGAGTCTTTGACAATTTTGAGGGCCTTCCTCTGACACCGCCTGGTATAGAGGTCCTGGATGGCAGGAAGCTTGGCCCCAGTGATGTACTGGGCCGTACGCACTACCCTCTGTAGTGCCTTGCGGTCGGAGGCCAAGCAGTTGCCATACCAGGCGGTGATGCAACCAGTCAGGATGCTCTCGATGGTGCAGCTGTAGAATTTTTTGAGGATCTGAGGACCCATGCCAAATCTTTTCAGTCTCCTGAGGGGGAATAGGCTTTGTCGTGCCCTCTTCACGACTGTCTTGGTGTGTTTGGACCATGATAGTTTGTTGGTGATGTGGACACCAAGGAACTTGAAGCTCTCAACCTGTTCCACTACAGCCCCGTCGATGAGAATGGGGCGTGCTCAGTCCTCTTTTTTTCCTGTAGTCCACAATCATCTCCTTTGTCTTGGTCACGTTGAGGGAGAGGTTGTTGTCCTGGCACCACACGGCCAGGTCTCTGACCTCCTCCCTATAGGCTGTCTCATCATTGTCGGTGATCAGGCCTACCACTGTTGTGTCGTCGGCAAACTTAATGATGGTGTTGGAGTCGTGCCTGGCCATGCAGTCATGGGTGAACAGAGAGTACAGGAGGGGACTGAGCACGCACCCCTGAGGGGCCCCCGTGTTGAGGATCAGTGTGGCTGATGTGTTGTTACCTATCCTTACCACCTGGGGGCGGCCCGTCAGGAAGTCCAGGATCCAGTTGCAGAGGGAGGTGTTTAGTCCCAGGATCCTTAGCTTAGTGATGAGCTTAGAGGGCACTATGGTGTTGAATGCTGAGCTGTAGTCAATGAATAGCATTCTCACGTAGGTGTTCCTCTTGTCCAGGTGGGAAAGGGCAGTGTGGAGTGCAATAGAGATTGCATCATCTGTGGATGTGTTGGGGCGGTATGCAAATTGGAGTGGGTCTAGGGTTTCTGGGATAATGCTGTTGATGTGAGCCATGACCAGCCTTTCAAAGCACTTCATGGCTACAGACGTCAGTGCTACGGGTCGGTAGTCATTTAGGCAGGTTATCTTAGAGTCCTTGGGCACGGGGACTATGGTGGTCTGCTTGAAACATGTTGGTATTACAGACTCAGTCAGGGACATGTTGAAAATGTCAGTGAAGACACTTGCCAGTTGGTCAGCACATGCTCGGAGTACACGTCCTGGTAATCCGTCTGGCCCTGCGGCCTTGTGAATGTTGACCTGCTTAAAAGTCTTACTCACATCGGCTACGGAGAGCATGATCACATAGTCATCCGGAACAGCTGGTGCTCTCATGCATGCTTCAGTGTTGCTTGCCTCGAAGCGAGCATAGAAGTGGTTTAGCTCGTCTGGTAGGCTTGTGTCACTGGGCAGCTCGCGACTGTGCTTCCCTTTGTAGTCTGTAATAGTTTTCAAGCCCTGCCACATCCGACGAGCATCAGAGCCAGTGTAGTACACCCACTCAATGAGTATTAATGACAGCATCTTGCTGTCTTTGGTTATTGAATTCAGGTTCTTCTGGATGCCATTACAACAAATAGAGTATCTGTACCTGGTAGCTCTCTGCAGAGCCAGCTGGCCCCACATCACAGAGCTGAGCACAGACGGAGTCGTTGAGTTTCAGAGGGTTGGCCCCTGGTGAGATCAGCCCCTCCCTCAGGACCTCTACACCACGGACCAGCTCACACACCAGGGTGGCCCTGCGGCACACACACACAGTCAATGTAGCTGTATACTACAGTATACTACCATGATACCATCTCACTTGCATACACGTGCAAACAACAGTGGATACATAATAACAAGTTTGTATACAATATAAACACAGATAGAGAAATGGAACATACTTCATGTGCTTGACACAGTTAGACACACACCGTTTTAGAGGCCACTCTAAAATGTGCAGTTTTGTCACACAACACAATGCCACAGATGTCTCAAGTTTTGAGGGAGTATGCAATTGGCAATGCTGACTGCAGGAATGTCCACCAGAGCTGTTGCCAGATAATTTAATGTTCATTTCTCTACCATAAGCCGACTCCAAAGTCATTTTAGAGAATTTGGCTTTTACGTCCAACCGGCCTCACAACCTCAGACCATGTGTAACTATGCCAGCCCAGGACCGCCACATAAGGCTTCTTCACCTGTGGGATCATCTGAGACCAGCCACCCGGACAGCTGATGAAACTGAGGAGTATTTCTGACTGTAATAAAGCCCTTTTGTGGGGAAAAACTCATTGTGATTGGCTGGGCCTGCTCCCCGGTGGATGGACCTGGCTCCCAAGTGGGTGGGTCTATGTCCACCCAGACCACCTATGGCCTCCCGAGTGGCGCAGTGGTCTAAGGCACTGCATCACAGTGCTAGCTGTGCCACTAGAGATTCTGGTTCAAATCCAGGCTCTGTCATAGCCGGCCGCGACCGGGAGACCCATAGGGTCTCAGGTAGTGCAGCTCATCCAGGATGGCACATCAATGCGAGCTGTGGCAAGAAGGTTTGCTGTGTCTGTCAGCGTAGTGTCCAGAGCATGGAGGCGCTACCAGGAGACAGGCCAGTACATCAGGAGACGTGGAGGAGGCCGTAGGAGGGCAACAACCCAGCAGCAGGACCGCTACCTCCGCCTTTGTGCAAGGAGGAGTAGGAGGAGCACTGCCAAAGCCCTGCAAAATGACCTCCAGCAGGCCACAAATGTGCATGTGTCTGCTCAAACGGTCAGAAACAGACTCCATGATGGTGGTATGAGGGCCCGACATCCACAGGTGCGGGTTGTGCTTACAGCCCAACACCGTGCAGGACATTTGGCATTTGCCAGAGAACACCAAGATTGGCAAATTCGCCACTTGCGCCCTGTGCTCTTCACAGATGAAAGCAGGTTCACACTGAGCACATGTGACAGACGTGACAGAGTCTGGAGACGCAGTGGAGAACGTTCTGCTGCCTGCAACATCCTCCAGCATGACCGGTTTGGCGGTGGGTCAGTCATGGTGTGGGGTGGAATTTCTTTGGGGGGACGCACAGCCCTCCATGTGCTCGCCAGAGGTAGCCTGACTGCCATTAGGTACCGAGATGAGATCCTCAGACCCCTTGTGAGACCATATGCTGGTGTGGTTGGCCCTGGGTTCCTCCTAATGCAAGACAATGCTAGACCTCATGTGGCTGGAGTGTGTCAGCAGTTCCTGCAAGAGGAAGGCATTGATGCTATGGACTGGCCCGCCCGTTCCCCAGACCTGAATCCAATTGAGCACATCTGGGACATCATGCCTCGCTCCATCCACCAACGCCACGTTGCACCACAGACTGTCCAGGAGTTGGCGGATGCTTTAGTCCAGGTCTGGGAGGAGATCCCTCAGGAGACCATCCGCCACCTCATCAGGAGCATGCCCAGGCGTTGTAGGGAGGTCATACAGGCACGTGGAGGCCACACACACTACTGAGCCTCATTTTGACTTGTTTTAAGGACATTACATCAAAGTTGGATCAGCCTATAGTGTGGTTTTCCACTTTCTTTTTGAGTGTGACTCCAAATCCAGACCTCCATGGGTTGATAAATTTGATTTCCATTGATAATTTTTGTGTGATTTTGTTGTCAGCACATTCAACTATGTAAAGAAAAAAGTATTTAATAAGATTATTTCATTCATTCAGATCTAGGATGTGTTATGTTAGTGTTCCCTTAATTTTTTTGAGCAGTGTATTTAAATTGACTGATTTCCTTATATGAACTGTAACTCATTTAAATTGTTGCATGTTGCGTTTTTTGTTCAGTATATATCTTGATTTATTTTTAAAACACATTCTAAATACGCATTCTTACACAATTAAAGGTCAATACACTGCATTTCAAACAGTCAGGAATAATCTAATGAATTCAGGGCTTGTAAAATTATACCTAGGTTAAATATAAGCCTTCCACAACCATAAGACCCACTAACAATTTTATCAAAATAATTTAGTTTAACGTGCGTTTTTGCAATAATCACTTATCTGGCTTTCATGTTTGTTGATGAAAATGCCTTTTTTATTACAAATGTAACCAGAACCATGTACAATACACATCCACTAATAACGACCAACTTCTGGTAGCAGGCATTATAGAAAATTAACACAGGTCTCATATACAATCTCTGATGCGCAAGCCCCCGTGCTAGTGAGTAGCCAGCTAACTTGGATCTATTTGCTTGCTAACAAGGTAGAACCGTTTAGCTGTTATGAACACACCCTTCTGTCCGTCTCCAACTGTTTGAACAACAACCTGTTCACAATTAATCAAATTAATTCGATATATCGCCCAGCCCTAATAGAAACTATTAAAAGCCATCTATAAAAAGCTGAGACTCTCATGTTTTGCCCTATAAACGCCCACAAGCTACACAGGAGTAGTTGGAAGGTAAGGGGTTCTTCTACATAGATCCTAGGAAATCCCAGGACATAGTGTCTATCATACTGTAAGGGGTTCTTCTACATAGATCCTAGGAAATCCCAGGACATAGTGTCTATCATACTGTAAGGGGTTCTTCTACATAGATCCTAGGAAATCCCAGGACATAGTGTCTATAATACTGTAAGGGGTTCTTCTACATAGATCCTAGGAAATCCCAGGACATAGTGTCTATAATACTGTAAGGGGTTCTTCTACATAGATCCTAGGAAATCCCAGGACATAGTGTCTATAATACTGTAAGGGGTTCTTCTACATAGATCCTAGGAAATCCCAGGACATAGTGTCTATAATACTGTAAGGGGTTCTTCTACATAGATCCTAGGAAATCCCAGGACATAGTGTCTATAATACTGTAAGGGGTTCTTCTACATAGATCCTAGGAAATCCCAGGACATAGTGTCTATAATACTGTAAGGGGTTCTTCTACATATATCCTAGGAAATCCCAGGACATAGTGTCTATAATACTGTAAGGGGTTCTTCTACATAGATCCTAGGAAATCCCAGGACATAGTGTCTATAATACTGTAAGGGGTTCTTCTACATAGATCCTAGGAAATCCCAGGACATAGTGTCTATAATACTGTAAGGGGTTCTTCTACATAGATCTTAGGAAATCCCAGGACATAGTGTCTATTATACTGTAAGGGGTTCTTCTACATAGATCCTAGGAAATCCCAGGACATAGTGTCTATAATACTGTAAGGGGTTCTTCTACATAGATCCTAGGAAATCCCAGGACATAGTGTCTATCATACTGTAAGGGGTTCTTCTACATAGATCCTAGGAAATCCCAGGACATAGTGTCTATAATACTGTAAGGGGTTCTTCTACATAGATCCTAGGAAATCCCAGGACATAGTGTCTATAATACTGTAAGGGGTTCTTCTACATAGATCCTAGGAAATCCCAGGACATAGTGTCTATAATACTGTAAGGGGTTCTTCTACATAGATCCTAGGAAATCCCAGGACATAGTGTCTATAATACTGTAAGGGGTTCTTCTACATAGATCCTAGGAAATCCCAGGACATAGTGTCTATAATACTGTAAGGGGTCTTCTACATAGATCCTAGGAAATCCCAGGACATAGTGTCTATAATACTGTAAGGGGTTCTTCTACATAGATCCTAGGAAATCCCAGGACATAGTGTCTATAATACTGTAAGGGGTTCTTCTACATAGATCTTAGGAAATCCCAGGACATAGTGTCTATAATACTGTAAGGGGTTCTTCTACATAGATCCTAGGAAATCCCAGGACATAGTGTCTATAATACTGTAAGGGGTTCTTCTACATAGATCCTAGGAAATCCCAGGACATAGTGTCTATAATACTGTAAGGGGTTCTTCTACATAGATCCTAGGGAATCCCAGGACATAGTGTCTATAATACTGTAAGGGGTTCTTCTACATAGATCCTAGGAAATCCCAGGACATAGTGTCTATAATACTGTAAGGGGTTCTTCTACATAGATCCTAGGAAATCCCAGGACATAGTGTCTATAATACTGTAAGGGGTTCTTCTACATAGATCCTAGGAAATCCCAGGACATAGTGTCTATAATACTGTAAGGGGTTCTTCTACATAGATCTTAGGAAATCCCAGGACATAGTGTCTATAATACTGTAAGGGGTTCTTCTACATAGATCCTAGGAAATCCCAGGACATAGTGTCTATAATACTGTAAGGGGTTCTTCTACATAGATCCTAGGAAATCCCAGGACATAGTGTCTATAATACTGTAAGGGGTTCTTCTACATATATCTTAGGAAATCCCAGGACATAGTGTCTATAATACTGTAAGGGGTTCTTCTACATAGATCCTAGGAAATCCCAGGACACAGTGTCTATAATACTGTAAGGGGTTCTTCTACATAGATCCTAGGAAATCCCAGGACATAGTGTCTATAATACTGTAAGGGGTTCTTCTACATAGATCCTAGGAAATCCCAGGACATAGTGTCTAAAATACTGTAAGGGGTTCTTCTACATAGATCCTAGGAAATCCCAGGACATAGTGTCTATAATACTGTAAGGGGTTCTTCTACATAGATCTTAGGAAATCCCAGGACATAGTGTCTATAATACTGTAAGGGGTTCTTCTACATAGATCATAGGAAATCCCAGGACATAGTGTCTATAATACTGTAAGGGGTTCTTCTACATAGATCCTAGGGAATCCCAGGACATAGTGTCTATAATACTGTAAGGGGTTCTTCTACATAGATCCTAGGAAATCCCAGGACATAGTGTCTATAATACTGTAAGGGGTTCTTCTACATAGATCCTAGGAAATCCCAGGACATAGTGTCTATAATACTGTAAGGGGTTCTTCTACATAGATCCTAGGAAATCCCAGGACATAGTGTCTATAATACTGTAATAAGCTCATATAGTTGCTGTCACAACCTCCAAACTCCACACAGTTGTCCCTAACTGTGAGCAAACAATTTCTTTACTTCCAGCATTCATATTAATTCATTAATCAGGTTTATGCTTTGGCTGACTTTTTTTAGTTATTGACATTTGTCAATAGAATTCATCATTGCAACTGTTTATGTCAAATGGTAAAAAAACTTCCTTCTGAGGCTAAATATACAGTGGGGAAAAAAAGTATTTAGTCAGCCACCAATTGTGCAAGTTCTCCCACTTAAAAAGATGAGAGAGGCCTGTAATTTTCATCATAGGTACACGTCAACTATGACAGACAAAATGAGAATTTTTTTCTCCAGAAAATCACATTGTAGGATTTTTAATGAATTTATTTGCAAATTATGGTGGAAAATAAGTATTTGGTCAATAACAAAAGTTTCTCAATACTTTGTTATATACCCTTTGTTGGCAATGACACAGGTCAAACGTTTTCTGTAAGTCTTCACAAGGTTTTCACATACTGTTGCTGGTATTTTGGCCCATTCCTCCATGCAGATCTCCTCTAGAGCAGTGATGTTTTGGGGCTGTCGCTGGGCAACACAGACTTTCAACTCCCTCCAAAGATTTTCTATGGGGTTGAGATCTGGAGACTGGCTAGGCCACTCCAGGACCTTGAAATGCTTCTTACGAAGCCACTCCTTCGTTGCCCGGGCGGTGTGTTTGGGATCATTGTCATGCTGAAAGACCCAGCCACGTTTCATCTTCAATGCCCTTGCTGATGGAAGGAGGTTTTCACTCAAAATCTCACGATACATGGCCCCATTCATTCTTTCCTTTACACGGATCAGTCGTCCTGGTCCCTTTGCAGAAAAACAGCCCCAAAGCATGATGTTTCCACCCCCATGCTTCACAGTAGGTATGGTGTTCTTTGGATGCAACTCAGCATTCTTTGTCCTCCAAACACGACGAGTTGAGTTTTTACCAAAAAGTTCTATTTTGGTTTCATCTGACCATATGACATTCTCCCAATCCTCTTCTGGATCATCCAAATGCACTCTAGCAAACTTCAGACGGGCCTGGACATGTACTGGCTTAAGCAGGGGGACACGTCTGGCACTGCAGGATTTGAGTCCCTGGCAGCGTAGTGTGTTACTGATGGTAGGCTTTGTTACTTTGAGGTTGTGGACAGGTGTCTTTTATACTGATAACAAGTTCAAACAGGTGCCATTAATACAGGTAACGAGTGGAGGACAAAGGAGCCTCTTAAATAAAAAGTTACAGGTCTGTGAGAGCCAGAAATCTTGCTTGTTTGTAGGTGGCCAAATACTTATTTTCCACCATAATTTGCAAATAAATTCATTAAAAATCCTACAATGTGATTTTCTGGATTTTTTTCTTCTCAATTTGTCTGTCATAGTTGAAGTGTACCTATGATGAAAATTACAGGCCTCTCTCATCTTTTTAAGTGGGAGAACTTGCACAATTGGTGGCTGACTAAATACTTTTTTTCCCCACTGTAAGGGCTGGATATGCAGATAAATGAACGTCAGATAAATGAAAAGCCGATTTTTGCTAGGGTCTCGGGACTGATAGGGTTAACCTTTATTTTACCAGGTTGTCACATTGATGTCAAACTACCTCTATTTCAAGGGAGACCTGGCCAAGAGTGCAGCCCCAGTAAAACACACACAAACACATTATATGGAGCAACACTCTCATAGGATTCAAGTCTTAAATGTTCAGTATCATTTGACTGTAAAGAAGTAAGGGAGAACTCACTCAAACTGATTCTCCAGCACTCTGACAGAGAAGTAGACACAGTCGTGCATCTTGCTGTGGTAACCTCTTTTCAGGACATCTGCATAGATCAAACATAACTCAAAGGGGTCAGCAAAGTCATATTTCCACCAATAAAACATTCATTAAACTGACCTGAGAGATAAAGAATATTACACAATACCGACACAAATAAAATGTGAATTACAAAACATACTAATTATCTTACTTTTATCAGATCAACCACAACAATGTTTTTTTATCACGCTGTTCTCTCTCCATCCACTTCACACCTCTATACTGACTAGTAGGTCTGTAAAGGAATCTCCACCTCTCACCTGACTTCCCCGTACTTAGATCTGCAGCACAAAGAACAGCTCCAGGAACACATTGGGAACCAGGTTCTGTCAGAAACAGATAGACCAAACACAACACTAGTCTTCACCAGAACGATAAAATACACATTACACAACAGTACTAAAAGTATAGTTCCAAAAGCACAAAAACATATCTGGGACCGTCCCAAGGCAAACCCCCCTTTCAGAAAGTCCAGTTCAGAGGTCAAGGTGACTTTGGAGGGGTCAGGACTGAACCCCTGGAGCCCGACCCCGCCCGGAGCCCTGATTTGGTAGGGGTGCATGGGTCCAGAGAGGGGGGTAGAGGGGAGCACACCTGCTGGGCACGTTCATGTCTAAAAGAAAGAAGTAACAGGTTGAGAATGACAGCAAAGGAACAAGTGGGATAACTGAGATTGACAGAGTTAGAACAAGTTTACAGGGCACAGGTTAAGACAACTCCTGGATAAAAAATTACTTTCAATTGAGATTTTCCATGGAGCATGAATTTTAGTCCAGGACTAGGCTTGCTCCGTGTCTGGGAAACCAGTCCTAGAAGAAGTAAAACATATAGTCTGGATAAAAGTAAAAAGCAGCGTGTGTTATAATGGTGACTGGCCCTCCTTAAAACCTTTTACCGCGGTGGGCTAAATCAGGGTTACACAGAGTGATTCTTGGTAGTCTTAAACAAATCTACTTTGAAACAAAAGTATACACCTCACACACATGGTTATGGGCTTACAAAAAAGAAGATGGCTGTACCATGTCAGATATATAGTTGAAATGTATTCCATTTTGAGTTTGCGTCCCAATATTACACTTTATATACATCACAGAAGACTGAAATATAACAAAAGTGAGGCCAAAGTGGTCTCTTTTGGTTTATTGACTGCAGGAAAGGGCTACCACACATACATCTCTCTCTTTAGCAGTTCTCTCTCCTCCTGCAGACAGAAGGGGGCTGCCCACGTTGAAGTTTAGGGCCCCAGGGGCGCCCCCGCCGATGACCCCAGGGAAGGTCCCCCCGATGGCCCTATTGACACCCCCTCCGATGGCCCCAGTGACTGCCTCTGGGACTGGGGGAGGGCTGGAGGGTCTGGTGCTGAAAGGGGTGGACGTGAAACAGATCTTAGCTCTGCACTGACTGGGGTTGGGTTGATCCTCCGTGATGGTTCCGTCTGCAGTCTAGTGGAGAGAGAACAGTGTGTTATGTACATTGTTTTGGTTGATCTGATACAAGTAAGATTTGTTCATCAATTCACAGGTGAGACAAAATGAGTCTCAGCATCACTCCGTTACTGTGGAATTGCCCAATAGAATAGAACTCACGGTGGTGATGCGTGCGACGCTCCCATAGGTGGGAAGTCTTCCAGGTTGTTGTAGTTGAGCTGGAACAGCGTTGGCGTCTGAGCCTTTTAAGGCGACACGGCTGGGTCCCCCATCTTATTACCCCCTCCTTCCCACCACCATCGGATCTCCCTGGCCCTCCTCCTCAGTCTGGAACCCACCACCCTGCCTCCCCTGCCCTCCCATCCCATCCCATCCCATCCCAATCTTGGCACTCCTCCTGCGGCCACGCGGCTGCTGATGGACCCTCGGGCTGGGACTGTGTTGGTGGGGTTGGTGCTGGAGCTCTGGAGGGGACAGCATGAAATCCCCCAGACTGGCTCTCTGAGCAGAGAGGTGATCTGAGGGAGTGGCTCTGGAGGTGGAGGCTGGAGCTGGTCTCCAGGCTGAACTGAAGGAGGGACTACTGAGAACACCGACCCCACTTAGGCTGAAGCCACTTAGGCAGTGTGACCCAGACAGTGGGTGGGCAGTATCCCAATCAGCCTCAGAGGACAGGGAGGGAGCGGGGGAGAACAGCTGGACCCGGCTTGCGCTACGGGGACCTGTCCCAGGCCCGGTCGATCTGCAGCCCCCCCTGCGCTCTCTGGAGAAGCCTGGCCCCTGCTGAGAGGGCTGGGACACCCTGGGGGCGGCTGGGGGTCTTGGCGGGTGTGGAGTTTTGTTTACATCCGTTCTACGATGACATTTCGTTGCGCATGCAAAACTATTGCAAGCAACACCACAAATTCGACTCCATCTCGGTTTACATTATTTGTCACTTACCTCGTCATGTTTGAGCCATTTTACGACCTTGATAGACTCCACTTTCTTCTGTGGCGGCGATTCCAAAAGAGCCGCCTTTCTGGTCTGAGCAGGAGCTGTCTGCCTCTAGCAGCTGCCTGCTTGGAGTTGGAGGCAGGACAGAATGGGAGCAGTCGCGCAAATATTGCTAGTGCTATCTGGGGTCTTTGGGACGTCCCTACCCTAAACCTTAAGCAAAAAAAAAAATCATGAACCCATAACCCTTACCTAATCTTAACCTTTAAAATGTTAACTTCAATGGGCTGACGTCAGAGTTGGCATGTCCCTTATCCCTTTCAGACTTTCCCCAATGTTGGCGCATTGCACTGGGGGGCGCTGTAGTACTGGTTCTGTAGGCCTACAGTCAGATTGCTTTCTATGGCTGAGAATCGAGTAAACAGAATTCAAATCGAACCTGTTCGAATACCATCTACCTGTCACTGGACCACTTCTCAATGAAAAGAAATAAGCAAACAGTCAGGTGTATTATTTTTCTGCATGCTGAATTAGTATTTTATTTATAACCAGTTTATAAAAATAAAATACAAAATAATTTTAAACGAACAGAAAAAAACACTGTACAAGCCATTGATATGGTACAAATGATAAAATAAACATAATTAATTACAATTATGTACAATGTAGATCTTCCCCTTGTTACAGTCTTTCCTTGTGACTGTACACACATTTCAAAACCGTTGCAACACAGGACTAAAACGTGAACCATTTCAAGAAATATCTAAAACTGAAGCCACACAGGCAATGGGTGTCAACGATGAGCATCCATATACCCAATATATCAATAAAATCAATTTCTTGTTGTTTGTTGTTGTTGTTTTTAGATGTTTAGCCTATTGGCCCAAAAACTTCCAACAACACAGTATCTGTGACCTGGCCATGAATGAAGTACAATCCTTGGAGCGCAGATACAGGCAGGCTGTGACACCTTTACAAATCACACCACCATACAGTCAGTAACAAATCATAATCTCAGTCAGGAAAGTAACAATATACCACTTTGTTTGTGCAATAATAACAATAAAATACCAATATAAAAAATGGATTGATTATTGGCATCACTGTTTATTCCTTTAGCTCTTCCCTTTTACTGAAGCCTTTACTGAAGCAATGTGTTATGGTTCATCAAGATGATCTTTGAAATGAATACTTTTTACTGTTTATATATTAAAAGCTGCAGTTAGTTAGCTTATGGAAGTATCGAATATAGCCTAGGATTTAAAAGTTAGCTCAACACTGCTTAGTGTGGTACTATTATATGGACGTTCACGTCACAATCTCTGGATGTAAAAACAGACCTTTATCATACACCCAAGAGGAATTTAAAACCCTTAGAACACTCAACCTCGGTTCTGATTCCAGAATCCAGACACATCTCACTGGTTACTGACGTTGAAGTCACGCATTCTGTCCAGTTAATGGACAACTTGATTGGGCCAAACGGGCCAATAAGAACAGAGCTGCCAACAGAAAGCAAAGCTATCTATCTGAAAGCTAAACACCAACAATCTGGCTCTAATTTGCTGGAGAAATAGTTCCCACAGATCTGTAAAGGCAGGACAACACACACACACACACACACACACACACACACACACACACTACATACGCTCACATATGCATACTGACGCCACACACACACACACACAGTCATACTTTCACACGCTTCACATACGCTGCTGCTACTCTGTTTATTATCTATCCTGATTGCCTAGTCACTTTTACCCCTACCAACATGTACATTTACCTCAGTTACCTCATACCCCTGCACCTTGACTCGGTACCGGTACTCCTTGTATATAGTCTCGTGTTATTTTATTGTGTTACTATTTCCCTTTGTTATTTAGCTAATTATTCTTACTTTTTGACTCTGCATTGTTGGGAAAGGGCTCGTAAGTAAGCATTTCACTGTAAAGTCTACATCTGTTGTATTCGGCGCATGTGACAAATAAAATTTGATTTGATTTGAACACACCTGTCAAGGACGGAAAGGGAGAACCTTCTACAGTCTATGGGAGGAACCTGACAGTAGGTTGGGGCTAAGCAGTGGAGTGATCCTCAGCACAGAGTAGACAAACAGACAGACACAGTTCAGTCATCCCTTGCTTTACACACAGCCAGGGGAAGAGAAGAGAAAATACATGATTAAGGCGACTGACTGAACACTGTCTGTGTCTGCCTTGGAATGAGTCCTATCATAGCTGCTGTGAGACAGAGGGGGGAATCCAGGCTGCCTACATGTTGCTTTGTGAGACAGAGGGGAGGGAGGGGGGGTCCAGACTGCCTACATGTTGCTCTGTGAGAAAGAGGGGGCATTCCAGGCTGCCTACACATTGCTCTGTGAGACAGAGGGGGCGTTCCAGGTTGCCTACATGTTGCACAGATCATCAGATCATTTAGTCATTGATGGGGTTCCTGCAATGTTAAACACTACTCTCTTTCACATTTGTAGAGATCTTAGTTCAATCAGATCTGTATCAACCTGTCTGCAATGTAAGCGACCTGGAATGCCACCAGACTGTAGGCAGGTACCAAAAACATCTACCACAATGGACCAAGTAAAACAATCCACTTGACATACAGTATCTCATTACATATTCATCTCATACTGCGGAATTACAGTAGATCTTGCCACACTGCGTATTGGTTGTATGATGCAAATACTTTAGATTAAGGCAAGTCTTTTCCTCTTCACATGTTATTCATACTATGTATGTGTCACATCATGATAATAAGGCAATTACGCCGTCAGCCAGCACCTCGCCTAAATAGGTGTGCTTTTCTTTCGCCTTTATCTTAATAAGCCAATCAGACCATACTATGCATGTGTCACATCATGATAATAAGCCAATCAGACCATACTATGCATGTGTCACATCATGATAATAAGCCAATCAGACCATACTATGCATGTGTCACATCATGATAATAAGCCAGTCAGACCGATGTAAAAAATAAATACAGTTGTTCCTTTATTAGGTGTATTAATCAGTCAGTACAGTAGTCCTAGGACGTGATCTTTGGAGAGCTAGGAAACCAGATCAATGCTGTGGGCCAGATAGGACGATAAGAGTGAAGCGTGATCATCATGAGAAGAAAGGGAAAACCAAGCAAAGGAAATATTCCAACCAAAATACATACCGTACTATCTAACATGAAACATAATTCCCTTTCAGACAATCACAGTGCATTATGGGAACTGGTATGCTGCTTACTTCACTGATTGGTTGATTGTTTTTCTATTTTCTCGGTAGGCAGAGCATGCAAGGAGTAGTAGTAGCGGAAGCAGGAGTTAGTTATGTTACAGTATGTTACAAGCAGAGGGGTGGGGAGAGGAAGCCTGCGTATCAGTTTCTGCTATCATTCCACTCCTTGTCCTGCCAATGCTTGACAATGACATGTACAAGGAGTGGAATGTCAGCACAAAACCGGTTCTGGATTTCAGGCTAGGGGAGAGGGTGTAGTAGGTAGAACTAAGGTCAAGTGAGGGAGGTTTTACGTGATAGTGTTCATTGAGTCTTTATGAAGTAAAGAAAATGGGTTTGGTTCTCAAACAATACATTAACTGTTTGAGGTAAAGTGCACAAAACATGTCATTACAAAACAAAGAAAACATTATTCTTCGCATGTTTTTTTATCCTTTGGAAGTTTGAAACATTGATTTGGTATGTGATATTTATATGGCATAAATCAGTGTTTCCCAACTCCAGTCCTCAAGTACCCCCAACAGTATGTCCTGGACAAGCAAACCTGATTCAACTTGTCAACTAATCATCAAACCCTCAATGAATTAAATCAGGTATGTTTGTCCGGGGGCTACAACAACAATGTGTCCTGTAGGGGGTACTGGAGGACTGGCGTTGGGGGTACTGGAGGACTGGCGTTGGGGGTACTGGAGGACTGGCGTTGGGGGTACTGGAGGACTGGCGTTGGGGGTACTGGAGGACTGGCGTTGGGGGTACTGGAGGACTGGCGTTGGGGGTACTGGAGGACTGGAGTTGGGAAACACTGGCATAATTAGTATATTATTTGACATAAATGTTGGACCTGTCCTCAACTTTATTCAAAACAGGATATCTACGTTTTAGTTTAAAACATTTCCTTTCTTTAATATCATAAATAAAAATGATCTTTCTTCAAATATTGTCTGAATAAATCAAATAAAAACATTCACTTTGCTTCCTTGTCCTTGCAGTGAATAATACTGCTGCACTCACATGAAGAGGACTGTCTGTTTTTGCAGCTGGCACAAATTAGTCTTATTAGGCTCCTTGAATAAAAATCAGAAATGTACATTGTAGTGAAACCAGAAGCTGCCCAAAGTGCCAAGGCAAGGCACACATTATACATTAATAATAATAACTTAGTGTTGTCTTGTATTCACTACTAGTGTAGTAATGAGTACCATAAGAGCTATCAGCAGGCATCACAATTCTCCCCCCATCCATATATTTAAATTAATTGGGTTGTTGTAAGCATGGGCAAGGCCAGAGAGGGTTGCCATTATATCTCTTACACCATTCCTTTCCTATTAAGTCCAGGGCAGAAGGGTAAAGAATTGGGTCACAAAGTCAGACTCCATTCTTAAGAGGAGGATACTAAGGGATCCAAGGCCCAGTGACTGGTGTTCAATCACACATTTAGTTTGACATGTAGATTCCCCAGATCAGTCAAAACAACAGGCACAAGTACGTGTGTGAGCACACACACACACTTCATATGATTGTATTAAAGGAAGGATCACTTCCTTCTCAAAAGACTGGTCACTTCTTTCGTTGATCGATTGATTGCTTTAGAACACTCACTATACTGTTCATCTGATGTCAGAGTGAGAGAGAGAGAGAGAGAGAGAGAGAGAGAGAGAGAGAGAGAGAGAGAGAGAGAGAGAGAGAGAGAGAGAGAGAGAGAGAGAGAGAGAGAGAGGACACATCAATCGATAATGTCAGTTAGTGTGTACCTGGTGTGACAGGTGCGTCAAGATGTAAATAAATAGGATCTGTAGATAGTGTACATTTCTCTAGAGCTTCATGGCCATACATGTAGACCTGCTATACCCTGCACTCCCCAGGTCAATACAGAGGAAACAGAATAGACTGAGTCTATATTCAATTGGTTAGTGATGAATAAATGAGTGCTCATCCACTGACTGATCTACGGTCAGTGGAAGAGGGCTAAGTGTGTTCACTTCACTGATGAGAGGGAAAACACCCCACAAGTAAGAACCCCAAAATCTTATACACAGCACAATGCACATAGATCCTTTTCGCATGAGGTATGAACAATTAACATGGGCATATGAATTAGTGACTAAACAATGACAAAATGGAAGGAATTAGAGAAGAAAGTGTGAAGGATTACAAGTGAGAGAGAGAGAGAGAGAGAGAGAGAGAGAGAGAGAGAGAGAGAGAGAGAGAGAGAGAGAGAGAGAGAGAGAGAGACAGAGAGAGAGAGAGAGAGAGAGAGAGAGAGAGAGAGAGAGAGAGAGAGAGAGAGAGAGAGAGAGAGAGAGAGAGAGAGAGAGAGAGAGAGAGAGAGAGAGAGAGAGAGAGAGAGAGAGAGAGAGAGAGAGAGGGAGAGAGAAACTGACAGAGGAGGAGAGGGGGGACATTAAGGTCACTATTCTCTGACAGAAGCCTCAGGTCTTCAGTGATCCAGAGCATGATTGTTTGGTCTGGATCAACATCCTGATCCCACACTCTGCTGTGGCAACGACACTGACCCCCAGGCCATACTCATAAAGCATCTCACAATAGGACTACTGATCTAAGATCAGTTTAACCTTTTAGGTCATAATGAATACGATTGTCTATGTAATCTTATTCACTATAACCTAAAAGGCAGAACCGATCCTAGCTCAGCAGTCCTACTCTGAGACCCTTGAATAAACGGGCCCAGAGGTTTCTATGGGTCAGGCTAGGACCAGGGCCAGAGCAGTGACCCACTATCTGCTGCTCAGCTTGCTGGAGCACTTCCTCTCTCTCTCCTCGTGGCTACAGACTTTCCACTTGAGGGCGTGGTGGTGGAGGGTACCGGTGCGGGCCTGGCGGCCGCAGCAAATCTCCTGGTGGTGAGGGTAGGAGCGCCGGGGAGGAGGGGGGGACCCAGAGAAGTTGGGAGGAGAGCAGGAGCGACCGAAACAAACCCCTCCGCCTCTCTCTCCCCCGCGGTGTTCGTGGCGAGAGGGAGAGGAGGAGACAGAGCGCTGTAGAGAGGAACAGCTGCGTGGGGAGGCACTGGAGCTCCGGTGGTGATGGTGGTGGGGGGAGCTGGTCAGGCTACACACGCCCATCCGGGACCCTACATGCTGGGCTGAGGAACGACCATGGTGGGGGGAGCCGCGGGCAGAACCACCACCCTGACCATGGTGCATCAGCTGGGACAGGCAGGTCAGGAGGTCTGAGTCACTGGAGCTGCCCGCTCGGATCCGATAATGCCTCAGTCTTGGGTGAAGGAAGGGGGTGGGGTTTAGGGAAGATGGAGAATGGGTTTAGAACTTTAGATATACATTTTAAATGTAGATCATTAAGGCAAAATGAGAGTAATTCAGTTAATGATAGTAGCCTCATTCCAGATCTGTTGGTGCTGTCTTGCCAACTCCAAACATTGGCATGGCAATGAACATATAAGCGGCAAGACAGCACCAACAGACCCGGAACCAGGTTACTATGATAGATGAGATAAACATGTAATTAAAGCTAATCATGAAGTCATATTACCTGCCCTCCGCTGCAGGTCGACTGGGTGGTCTCCCCGGGGGTGGGCGTGGTAGGTACTGAGCAGCTCTCTCCTTCTCTCGGGATGGGTTAGGAGGGTTAAAGGGCCGCGGGATCCTGCTCTTACGGGACAGGGGGCTGGAGGAGGAGGAGAGGGAGGGGGCATCATCCCCCTGGCAGTCGGAGCGTGAGCCCAGGAACGACTCATCGGCCATCTCAGAGCGGTCTGAGGCAGAGGACAGCTGTTCCCCGCGGGGGAGCGAGGCCACGACAGGGCCGTGATGGGAGATAGAGGGAGAGGCGGTGGGATGGTGGCCTCCTCCCTGGTGGTGGTGGGCTTTCTTCTGAAGCAGCTTCTCCATGGCAGAGCCAGGGGTGGGGAGAAGGTCCAGCAGGACGGAGTGCTCCAGGACGGGGATACGGCTCAGCCTGCAGGAGGGGTCTTTACGGGGAGAGGACGGCGGGGAGGGGGTGGTCAGAGCTGGGGCTTGGTCAGTGGTTTCCACCCCATCTCCCCTGTCTGGCTGGGGCTGGTCACTCTCAGGGTCTTTGAGCTCTGGGAAGGCTCCACTGCCACTGCCGTCTCCCTGGCCGTTAAATGGGGGAGACAGATGGCCGTTGACTAGGCCTAACAGTGGGCTGTGGGGGGAGCGGGGGGAGTGAGGGGAATTAGAACGTGGAGAATGAGGAGAGCGGGGGGAGCGAGGAGAGGACACTCGGCTTGGCACAGGGCTGTGGGCTTTGGTGTAGGTCTGGGAATGGGTGTCTCCTCCATTGATCAGGGTATCTGCCAGGAGGTCATCCAGGGTGGTGGGGCTGCCGGGCTGGCTAGGGGTGTGGGTAGGGGTGGGCAGGACGTGGATGTCAGCGGTATCAGTATTATCCTGGGCCTGCTGGGCCTCAGCTGCTGCATCACCTCGTCTCTCCAGCTGGAGGCACTGTGGAGCACTGTCTGAGGCAGACTGGGACTGCTGAGCTGTCAACTAAAGAGAGGGGAAAGGGAGAGAGAGAGGGGGAGAGAGGGGGAGAGGGGGAGAGAGAGAGAGAGAGAGGGGGGGAGAGAGAGAGAGAGAGAGAGAGAGAGAGAGAGAGAGAGAGAGAGAGAGAGAGAGAGAGAGCGAGAGAGAGAGACGGAGAGAGAGAGAGAGAGAGAGCGAGAGAGAGAGCGAGAGAGAGAGAGGTGAGAGAGAGAGAGAGAGAGAGAGAGAGAGAGGAGAGAGAGAGAGAGAGAGAGAGAGAGAGAGAGAGAGAGAGAGAGAGAGAGAGAAAGAGGGCGGGTTAACAAAGAAATAGAGTCAAATGATTGCATTGTAAGAGATCATGTGAAAAGATTGAATGGAGATCATAACATGATCATAACATGACACAGCATCATCAAGGCAATGTCAGTCAAGCTGTTAGTTGGTATCAAAAAAGCAACAAGACAGACCTGGGTCAAATCTATAATGTATTTGATTTAGCTTGGAGTTTTGGGACTATTCCATTGTGCCTGAAATGCTTAATCAAGCACCACTCAAGTATTTGACACATGTATTTAACCCAGGTCTGCAACAAGAACAAAAACATTCACACAACCAATCAGGGGACTACAAAAGAGAGAGGGAGTCAGGGTCAGTAACAAAAAGAGAGAGAGAACGGGAGGAAATGAAAGAACAAAAGAGAGAGACAATCCACCAAAACAAAGGTCCCTGTCACGCAATGAAGAAAAGTGTAATTGCAATTTCATTTCCACTCTGAATTGACCCCAACCCTTCCCCTGACACAAGGACACATGGATCTGAGCATGCTCTGTCTGCATCACAATGACCTGCTGTTCTCTGGAGAAGCAGCCTGCCTGACGACAACAACAACACAACACAACAACAACACAACAACACAGCACAACACAGCACAACACAACTAACACACTAGCAGCAAAAGGAAACAAAAAGAACAACCAAGCCAAACTATTTAAAAAAGACGGTAAGTAACTAATAGTGGAGGGAGTTAGGAAGGCGGTGTGTTATGGTTAAGATAGAGACGTCTGATTGGTTCGTGGCCCCGTGGTGGATTGGTCAATCACCTGCTGGAGTTGGGCGCGTGTGATGCGTATAACGGAAGGGAACTTGCTGTTGGCGGCGCCCGCCGGGATAGCTGGCAGTTTCCTGCGCCCGGCGGACGATTGGTTACGGGCGGAACCGAGGCCAGGGTGAGGAGGTGGCAGTAGAGAGGTGTGGTAGGAGGAAGAGGAGGTGGGACGGAGGAGGTACTGGTGGTGGTGATCGGCTGAGTAGCTGCGCCTCATCCCAGGGGGGTCCCTCTGGTGCAGGGGGTCCGACAGGGTGGTGAGGAGGGTCTGGGTGTGCGGGCTGGGGGAACGCAGGAGCAGGGGACTAGACGTCCTGGCCAACATCTCCTCAGGCAGAGACGGAGGAGAGGTAGGGAGCTAAGAGAGAGGAGGTAGAGGGGGAGGTGGAGGTGAGGGAGAGGGGGAGAGGGAAGGAGGGAGATGGAACAAGGGAGAGGGGGTGGGAGAGAAGAGGGAGAGGGAGAAGTAGTGTGGAGGGAGAGTGGAAAGAGAGGGAAGGTGGTGAAAGAGGGGAGATGATTTGAAAAGATAGAGTAAAGTGGGAAGAGAGAGAGGACGGAGTGGGATGGCGGAGGAATAGAGTGGGGGACAGGGGCGGATAGGAGTGGGGGTGAGAGAGGGGGAGGAGTATAGCATATATTTAGAACTTAAAGGGAGCGAGCGTCGAGGTGGGAGGAATTCTGAGATCTCAAACGTCTCCTTAGAGGAATCACACAGGTGTACTATCTGTTTCCTCAGACAGCACCATTTGAGAAAGGGTCAACCCAGGACAAAAACTCAAGTGTAGATAAATCAACATAGAAAATTAAAGTTATAAATAAAGAGCAAATAATGATATCAAATGCAAATCAAACCGCTCTTTCAAATGCAAATCAAACCGCTTTTTCAAGCAACGGCCTCTCTCAAACAAAACCACTGTCTGAGGAGTATCCTTCCTTTTATCAAGCTCACACAAGCAAACAAACAAGCTCACATGACATAAGAGACCACGATCACATTTTACTTTAAACTACTGCAAGATGCTACTGTTGACCTAGATGAATGAAGTGTCTTATTGTGTATAGTTCTGTGTTAAGGTGTATTACTCTATCTGTGTACATTGCATGATATGTCTTGACCTGCGTGAGTTGTGTTATGGTGAAGTGTGTTACAGTGAGGTACTGTATGTAATAGTGAACTGTTTTATACTGAGGTATGTAATAGTGAAGTGTTTTACAGTGAGGTACTGTATGTAATAGTGAAGTGCTTTACAGTGAGGTATGTAATAGTGACGTGTTTTACAGTGAGGTATGTAATAGTGAAGTGTTTTACAGTGAGGTATGTAATAGTGAAGTGTTTTACAGTGAGGTATGTAAAAGTGAAGTGTTTTACAGTGAGGCATGTAATAGTGAAGTGTTTTACAGTGAGGTATGTAATAATGAAGTGTTTTACAGTGAGGTATGTAATAGTGAAGTGTTTTACAGTTAAGTATGTAATAGTGAAGTGTTTTACAGTGAGGTATGTAATAGTGAAGTGTTTTACAGTGAAATATGTAATAGTGAAGTGTTTTACAGTGAGGTATGTAATAGTGAAGTGTTTTACAGTGAGGTATGTAATAGTGAAGTGTTTTACAGTGAAGTATGTAATAGTGAAGTGTTTTACAGTGAGGTATGTAATAGTGAAGTGTTTTACAGTGAGGTATGTAATAGTGAAGTGTTTTACAGTGAGGTATGTAATAGTGAAGTGTTTTACAGTGAAATATGTAATAGTGAAGTGTTTTACAGTGAGGTATGTAATAATGAAGTGTTTTACAGTGAGGTATGTAATAGTGAAGTGTTTTACAGTGAAGTATGTAATAGTGAAGTGTTTTATAGTGAGGTATGTAATAGTGAAGTGTTTTACAGTGAAATATGTAATAGTGAAGTGTTTTACAGTGAGGTATGTAATAATGAAGTGTTTTACAGTGAGGTATGAAATAGTGAAGTGTTTTACAGTGAAATATGTAATAGTGAAGTGTTTTACAGTGAGGTATGTAATAATGAAGTGTTTTACAGTGAGGTATGTAATAGTGAAGTGTTTTACAGTGAGGTATGTAATAGTTAAATGTTTTACAGTGAAGTATGTAAATCTAGTCCATGAGGTCTGTACCTGTGTGAGTGCTCCCTCAGCCAGGCCCTCAGCAGGGCTAGTGGGGTTGACGGGGGGCAGGCTTCCCAGGGGTCCCACACTCAGCTCCAGCCTGTCCACTACGGGGGATCCTCCGCTGGCCCCTGGTAGCCCCTGGAGGTCCCCATCCCTGTCCCCATGGACCTGACCAGGACTGGGGTTCCCCGTGGACCCTTCTCCTGCCCCAAGGGGTACCTCCAGCACCTCCAGCTCCTCTTCTTCCTCCTCGGAGGGACTGGTCGTAGCCTTATCCCCCATTCCGGTCCCTGTTCCTGGGGACCCACTGGGCCTCTCCATCATCACCCACTCCCTGGAGTCCACCTCCCCCCGGCCGGAGCTCAGGTTGAGGGCCACGAAGCCTCCGCTGCTGGGGGCCCCCTCACCCTGCTCCAGAGACCCGTGGGAGTGAGGGGAGATGGGTTTGGGTGAGCCGCTGGCGCCCCCACCGGATAGGAACTCCTCATCGTAGTGCCAGACTCGGTCAGTGCCACCACGCCCTGGTCCTGTGGCACCTCCAGTGGGTACAGCCAGACCCTGGTCCTGGCCTACCTCAGACCCCTTCTCCTGCTGCTGCCCACAGCCCTCCTGCTGATTCCCTGAGCTGGAGAGACACACCGACTGATTGAACAGGTCAGGCGATGGCAGATTATAACATAGTAGTTACTGTGCTATTGTATGGTTGTTAGCAGCAGGGTTAGCACTAGCAAGGTTGAGGTCAATTCCATTGAAATTCAGTCAGTTTAAAACGAACGTTTCAATTCTTGTATAGGAACTTTTGTTAATCTCGATGAATATCCTGAATTGACTGAGTTGCAGTAGAATCAAGTCCCTGGTTGTTATGTTAGTGTAGTAAGGAAGGTACAGAAGGACAGGGGGTAAGTAGGGGTACTGACCATGCCTCCATGAAGCGTTCATGACTGGGCTTGGCCTCCAGGGTCAGCCTCCTGTCCAGCTCAAAGCTGTGGATGTTACGGAGCTTCCTGAGGAGAGGACCACCACCGTCCTGCCCTGAGGCCCCCACCATCTCAGAGTGTACCCGGACAGGGGAGCCCAGGCTGGGGTTGGCGTACGGGCTCTGGAGACCCCCCTGGTTGTTGCTGTTCTCCTCCTCTGTTGCTGCCTAGGGGGGAGGGAAACAGGGGATAGAGTGGTATATGGTTGAACTCAGTCTTCATGGTGTGTGTGTGTGTCCACCACACATGTGACAGAGATGAAAATATCTGTTAGAAATTTAGAAAGAGGAGAGATCTAAAGATGCAACAACTAGCATGGGTTGACTACTGGACAATGAAAGAAAGTTGATTTGAAAACCAATAGAACATGAGAGAAATAGGCTACTGGTTTCAATGGCATATGGAAGTCTTTATGAAATACTTTTGGCTATGATACTTTGAAGGAAGGAAAGATATACCTCATAATATGAAGTAAAACGTTCAGGTTTCAAACAATTAAGTATATGTTTTCAAAATGCATACTGCCTCCAGCTCATTGCAAACTGGTGTGTGACGCGCTGAATCCTGCCTACCGTTGCCTATGCACTTGAATGGCCAATAGGAAGCGAGATTCAATTGCCAGTTGAGAAATAAAAATATTTGCTATTTTTAATCGTGGCCATCAAAACTGTTTTTAACACGCGATTGCGTTTAGAATGATTGGGCTTATAAAAGCACGTTTCACTCCGGCAGCGACGAACAAGCTGTTTGAGGAAGTATAGCAGCAAATATTGCGCTGTCTGGCAGATTTTCCACTCAAATGTAGGCTCTGTATCTGTATGCTTTGCGGGTGTGATAAATAAGATTGGCTACATAACGACAAACGAAAATCCAATTTAGCCGGCAGCAATTGTATTTATTGGCCTTTGGGGGGGGGGGTTCAAAAGCCAATTACCGGTTAACGGAAACCCTGGTGTGTGTATGCTCCTCTCTACCTTCCAGACTGAGGTCAATATGCGGTTGCGGTTGCGGTCCAGCTCCTCCCAGACGTCAGCTTCCTGGTTGGCCCGGGGCATGCTGGGGGATCCGGGGCGGCGGTCTGGAGGAGGATTGTTCTCCCCATTGTCACTGAGCTGCTCGTCCTGCAGAACATTGTCTGTGTTCTCCCTCGCCAGGTCCCCAGGGATCAGGGATGCATTGGCCATGCTGAAATTATAGAGGGAATGTTACTCTGATGTCACTAACGGGGGGAGACCTACAACGTAATTTCCATACCATTTTTTGTTCCACATACTGTAATTTTTTTGTTTGTTCCATTTGTCACAAGACAAATCAAAAAAGCTAATTAAGTTCTAATCATAGCTCTCATTGGCTGATACAATCATCCAATCGAGAGAGCCAAAAACAAAACCATACAAGTTGACATACAGTTCATCCATTCATCAATTAATTAATTCATTAATGTATTCATCCATCCATTCATCCATCCATCCATTCATTCATTCATTCATTCATTCATTCATTCATTCATTCATTCATTCATTCATTCAACAGGTATATTCATTCATTCATTCATTCAACAGGTAGATTCATTCATTCATTTAACAGGTAGATTCATTAATTCATTCGGTAAACAAGTTAAAAGTGTGTGATCGTGAAAGAGACAAGAAAACCCTGAACCCTCAGTGGACCTTCAAACAGTTAATCCAAGATTCCCAGTCTCTGTGTGTGTGTGTGTTCCCAGTCTCTTACCCCATGTGTGTGTGTGTGTGTGTGTTCCCAGTCTCTTACCTTGTGTGTGTGTGTGTGTGTGTGTGTGTTCCCAGTCTCTTAAACCATGTGTGTGTGTTCCCAGTCTCTTACCCCGTGTGTGTGTATGTGTTCCCAGTCTCTTAAACCATGTGTGTGTGTGTGTGTGTGTGTTCCCAGTCTCTTACCCCATGTGTGTGTGTTCCCAGTCTCTTACCCCTTGTGTGTGTGTTCCCAGTCTCTTACCCCGTGTGTGTGTGTGCGTTCCCAGTCTCTTACCCCTTGTGTGTGTGTTCCTAGTCTCTTACCCCATGTGTGTGTGTGCGTTCCCAGTCTCTTACCCCTTGTGTGTGTGTTCCCAGTCTCTTACCCCATGTGTGTGTGTGTGTGTGTTCCCAGTCTCTTACCCCGTGTGTGTGTGTGTGTGTTCCCAGTCTCTTACCCCATGTGTGTGTGTTCCCAGTCTCTTACCCCATGTGTGTGTGTGTTCCCAGTCTCTTACCCCGTGTGTGTGTGTGTGTGTTCCCAGTCTCTTACCCCATGTGTGTGTGTTCCCAGTCTCTTACCCCATGTGTGTGTGTGTTCCCAGTCTCTTACCCCATGTGTGTGTGTTCCCAGTCTCTTACCCCGTGTGTGTGTGTGTTCCCAGTCTCTTACCCCGTGTGTGTGTGTGTTCCCAGTCTCTTACCCCATGTGTGTGTGTGTGTGTGTGTTCCCAGTCTCTTACCCCATGTGTGTGTGTGTGTGTGTTCCCAGTCTCTTACCCCATGTGTGCAGGGGTGAGGCGTGTGTGGTGCTGTGGTGTGGTGGCTGTAGCGTTGATGGTCAGAGTACCATCAGATCTAGTCCTCTCCCAGTCATACGGGTCATTCTCCACCACGTTGTAGGTCTTCATACTGTTGTCAAACACTGACATCAGCAGCTACAACACAACAGAAAGTCACATGATGTCATATCCTGAGATACCTAACAGCTTGTACAACATCACTGACTGACTGACTGACAGACAGATACTTAGTACTCCAAAAAGAGGGCTCAGACATTCATACACTCATTGCTATGACATTTTGGAGACAATCCAAGATAATGCAGACAATCAGCCATTCTGAAAACATATTTCCTGGGACTTAATGTATATTGACACAGGGAACTGTAACAAAATGCCTAGTTCGAACCGTTAAAACACATCGATACTGTACACACACAGAGTAGGTAAAGGGAGAGAGATCTGTCATGTTACCTGATAGTCTGGTTTGGTGAAGTAGTCCAGGTTAGAGATGTGATCCAGGAAGACAGTGAACTCAGCAGGTAGGTGTTTCAGCATGAGCCTGTGGTCATAGGTGTCCTTCAGCTTCCCTACATGCTCCTGGGGAGGGTTCACACATGTTGTTATGGAACTATGGCTCAGTTGGTAGAGCATGGCGCCTGCAACGGCAGGATCGTGGGTTTGATTCCCATGGCCACCTTTACATAAAATGTATGCACGGGTGACTGTAAGTCGCTTTGGATAAAAGCGTCTGCTAAAAGGCATATTCACTGAGTGTACAAAACATTATGAAGTTTACTTGCTCTTTTCATGACATAGACTGACCAGGTGAATCCAGGCGAAATCTATTATCCCTTATTGATGTTATTAAATCCACTTCAATCAGTGTAGATGAAGGGGAGGAGACAGGTTAAATAAAAAAAATTAAGCCTTACGACGATTGAGATTTAAGTAACAAAATATTTAAATGCCTTTGAACAGGGTATGGTAGTAGGTGCCAGGCGCACCGGCTTGTGTCAAGAACTACAATGCTGCTGGGTTTTTCACGTGTGTATCAAGAATGGTCCAGCACCCAAAGGACATCCAGCCAACTTGACACAACTGTGGAAAGCATTGGAGTCAACATGGGCCAGCATCCCTGTGGAACACTTTCGACACATTGTAGAGTCCATGCCCCGACAAATTGAGGCTATTCTGAGGGCATCTCAATATTAGGAAGGTGTTCCTAATGTTTGGTATACTCAGTGTATATATATACAGTGGGGAAAAAAGTATTTAGTCAGCCACCAATTGTGCAAGTTCTCCCACTTAAAAAGATGAGAGAGGCCTGTAATTTTCATCATAGGTACACGTCAACTATGACAGACAAATTGAGAAAAAAAAATCCAGAAAATCACATTGTAGGATTTTTAATGAATTTATTTGCAAATTATGGTGGAAAATAAGTATTTGGTCACCTACAAACAAGCAAGATTTCTGGCTCTCACAGACCTGTAACTTCTTCTTTAAGAGGCTCCTCTGTCCTCCACTCGTTACCTGTATTAATGGCACCTGTTTGAACTTGTTATCAGTATAAAAGACACCTGTCCACAACCTCAAACAGTCACACTCCAAACTCCACTATGGCCAAGACCAAAGAGCTGTCAAAGGACACCAGAAACAAAATTGTAGACCTGCACCAGGCTGGGAAGACTGAATCTGCAATAGGTAAGCAGCTTGGTTTGAAGAAATCAACTGTGGGAGCAATTATTAGGAAATGGAAGACATACAAGACCACTGATAATCTCCCTCGATCTGGGGCTCCACGCAAGATCTCACCCTGTGGGGTCAAAATGATCACAAGAACGGTGAGCAAAAATCCCAGAACCACACGGGGGGACCTAGTGAATGACCTGCAGAGAGCTGGGACCAAAGTAACAAAGCCTACCATCAGTAACACACTACGCCGCCAGGGACTCAAATCCTGCAGTGCCAGACGTGTCCCCCCTGCTTAAGCCAGTACATGTCCAAGCCCGTCTGAAGTTTGCTAGAGTGCATTTGGATGATCCAGAAGAGGATTGGGAGAATGTCATATGGTCAGATGAAACCAAAATATAACTTTTTGGTAAAAACTAAACTCGTCGTGTTTGGAGGACAAAGAATGCTGAGTTGCATCCAAAGAACACCATACCTACTGTGAAGCATGGGGGTGGAAACATCATGCTTTGGGGCTGTTTTTCTGCAAAGGGACCAGGACGACTGATCCGTGTAAAGGAAAGAATGAATGGGGCCATGTATCGTGAGATTTTGAGTGAAAACCTCCTTCCATCAGCAAGGGCATTGAAGATGAAACGTGGCTGGGTCTTTCAGCATGACAATGATCCCAAGCACACCGCCCGGGCAACAAAGGAGTGGCTTCGTAAGAAGCATTTCAAGGTCCTGGAGTGGCCTAGCCAGTCTCCAGATCTCAACCCCATAGAAAATCTTTGGAGGGAGTTGAAAGTCCGTGTTGCCCAGCGACAGCCCCAAAACATCACTGCTCTAGAGGAGATCTGCATGGAGGAATGGGCCAAAATACCAGCAACAGTGTGTGAAAACCTTGTGAAGACTTACAGAAACGTTTGACCTGTGTCATTGCCAACAAAGGTTATATAACAAAGTATTGAGAAACTTTTGTTATTGACCAAATACTTATTTTCCACCATAATTTGCAAATAAATTCATAAAAAATCCTACAATGTGATTTTCTGGAATTTTTTTCCTCATTTTGACTGTCATAGTTGACGTGTACCTATGATGAAAATTACAGGCCTCTCTCATCTTTTTAAGTGGGAGAACCTGCACAATTGGTGGCTGACTAAATACTTGTATCCCCCACTGTATATATTTAATTATGTACACAGGTGCATGAGTACATTCATATGCAGCGACGTCAGAGCTGTGACATGTTATTGAGTTAGTCCCTGTCAGCCTCTAGCCAAGTCAAGTTAGCCAAAGCTAACGTTACCATTACGAGTCATGTACGTATGTATCCTGACTATTAGTTCGGCTGAGACTGCTGATTGGTTGGTGTACAGGAAGGAATGTTCAGACTAGATTCTTACTTTGTCTTTGATCTTTCTCCATGGCAACTGTCCAACCATGAACTCCACCAGCATGTAGAAGAGGGACCATAGGTCGTCATGACGACCCATCTCCTTGTTCTTGTGTGCGTTGACGGACGCGTAGCGGACTGTGCCTCTGAACCCTGCTACTGGCCGAGGCTGGGGGGAGAGAGAGACTTCACATCAAGCTGCTGTATGACTAACATGGTAGAACCCTGCTACTAGCCGAGGCTGGGGGAGAGAGAGACTTCACATCAAGCTGCTGTATGACTAACATGGTAGAACCCTGCTACTGGCCGAGGCTGGGGGGAGAGAGAGACTTCACATCAAGCTGCTGTATGACTAACATGGTAGAACCCTGCTACTGGCCGAGGCTGGGGGGAGAGAGACTTCACATCAAGCTGCTGTATGACTAACATGGTAGAACCCTGCTACTGGCCGAGGCTGGGGAGAGAGAGACTTCACATCAAGCTGCTGTATGACTAACATGGTAGAACCCTGCTACTGGCCGAGGCTGGGGGAGAGAGGGACTTCACATCAAGCTGCTGTATGACTAACATGGTAGAACCCTGCTACTGGCCGAGGCTGGGGGGAGAGAGACTTCACATCAAGCTGCTGTATGACTAACATGGTAGAACCCTGCTACTGGCCGAGGCTGGGGGAGAGAGACTTCACATCAAGCTGCTGTATGACTAACATGGTAGAACCCTGCTACTGGCCGAGGCTGGGGGAGAGAGACTTCACATCAAGCTGCTGTATGACTAACATGGTAGAACCCTGCTACTGGCCGAGGCTGGGGGGAGAGAGACTTCACATCAAGCTGCTGTATGACTAACATGGTAGAACCCTGCTACTGGCCGAGGCTGGGGGAGAGAGAGACTTCACATCAAGCTGCTGTATGACTAACATGGTAGAACCCTGCTACTGGCCGAGGCTGGGGGAGAGAGACTTCACATCAAGCTGCTGTATGACTAACATGGTAGAACCCTGCTACTGGCCGAGGCTGGGGGGAGAGAGACTTCACATCAAGCTGCTGTATGACTAACATGGTAGAACCCTGCTACTGGCCGAGGCTGGGGGAGAGAGAGACTTCACATCAAGCTGCTGTATGACTAACATGGTAGAACCCTGCTACTGGCCGAGGCTGGGGGGAGAGAGACTTCACATCAAGCTGCTGTATGACTAACATGGTAGAACCCTGCTACTGGCTGAGGCTGGGGGGAGAGAGACTTCACATCAAGCTGCTGTATGACTAACATGGTAGAACCCTGCTACTAACCGAGGCTGGGGGAGAGAGAGACTTCACATCAAGCTGCTGTATGACTAACATGGTAGAACCCTGCTACTGGCCGAGGCTGGGGGGAGAGAGACTTCACATCAAGCTGCTGTATGACTAACATGGTAGAACCCTGCTACTGGCTGAGGCTGGGGGAGAGAGACTTCACATCAAGCTGCTGTATGACTAACATGGTAGAACCCTGCTACTAACCGAGGCTGGGGGAGAGAGAGACTTCACATCAAGCTGCTGTATGACTAACATGGTAGAACCCTGCTACTGGCCGAGGCTGGGGGAGAGAGGGACTTCACATCAAGCTGCTGTATGACTAACATGGTAGAACCCTGCTACTAACCGAGGCTGGGGGAGAGAGAGACTTCACATCAAGCTGCTGTATGACTAACATGGTAGAACCCTGCTACTAGCCGAGGCTGGGGGAGAGAGAGACTTCACATCAAGCTGCTGTATGACTAACATGGTAGAACCCTGCTACTAACCGAGGCTGGGGGGAGAGACTTCACATCAAGCTGCTGTATGACTAACATGGTAGAACCCTGCTACTGGCCGAGGCTGGGGGAGAGAGACTTCACATCAAGCTGCTGTATGACTAACATGGTAGAACCCTGCTACTGGCCGAGGCTGGGGGAGAGAGAGACTTCACATCAAGCTGCTGCATGACTAACATGGTAGAACCCTGCTACTAACCGAGGCTGGGGGGAGAGAGAGACTTCACATCAAGCTGCTGTATGACTAACATGGTAGAACCCTGCTACTAACCGAGGCTGGGGGAGAGAGACTTCACATCAAGCTGCTGTATGACTAACATGGTAGAACCCTGCTACTAACCGAGGCTGGGGGAGAGAGAGACTTCACATCAAGCTGCTGTATGACTAACATGGTAGAACCCTGCTACTGGCCGAGGCTGGGGGAGAGAGAGACTTCACATCAAGCTGCTGTATGACTAACATGGTAGAACCCTGCTACTGGCTGAGGCTGGGGGAGAGAGACTTCACATCAAGCTGCTGTATGACTAACATGGTAGAACCCTGCTACTAACCGAGGTTTGGGGAGAGAGACTTCACATCAAGCTGCTGTACGACTAACATGGTAGAACCCTGCTACTGGCCGAGGCTGGGGGAGAGAGAGACTTCACATCAAGCTGCTGTACGACTAACATGGTAGAACCCTGCTACTGGCCGAGGCTGGGGGAGAGAGAGACTTCACATCAAGCTGCTGTATGACTAACATGGTAGAACCCTGCTACTGGCCGAGGCTGGGGGAGAGAGAGACTTCACATCAAGCTGCTGTATGACTAACATGGTAGAACCCTGCTACTTGCCGAGGCTGGGGGAGAGAGACTTCACATCAAGCTGCTGTATGACTAACATGGTAGAACCCTGCTACTTGCTGAGGCTGGGGGGAGAGAGACTTCACATCAAGCTGCTGTATGACTAACATGGTAGAACCCTGCTACTAACCGAGGCTGGGGGGGAGAGACTTCACATCAAGCTGCTGTATGACTAACATGGTAGAACCCTGCTACTGACCGAGGCTGGGGAGAGAGAGAACTTCACATCAAGCTGCTGTATGACTAACATGGTAGAACCCTGCTACTGGCCGAGGCTGGGGGAGAGAGACTTCACATCAAGCTGCTGTATGACTAACATGGTAGAACCCTGCTACTGGCCGAGGCTGGGGGGAGAGAGACTTCACATCAAGCTGCTG
Organism: Coregonus clupeaformis; assembly: GCF_020615455.1. NCBI lineage: Eukaryota > Metazoa > Chordata > Actinopteri > Salmoniformes > Salmonidae > Coregonus > Coregonus clupeaformis. The sequence goes on along the minus strand of NC_059220.1, from coordinate 11,302,733 downwards.
TATGACTAACATGGTAGAACCCTGCTACTGGCCGAGGCTGGGGGAGAGAGAGACTTCACATCAAGCTGCTGTATGACTAACATGGTAGAACCCTGCTACTGGCTGAGGCTGGGGGAGAGAGACTTCACATCAAGCTGCTGTATGACTAACATGGTAGAACCCTGCTACTGGCCGAGGCTGGGGGAGAGAGAGACTTCACATCAAGCTGCTGTACGACTAACATGGTAGAACCCTGCTACTGGCCGAGGCTGGGGGAGAGAGAGACTTCACATCAAGCTGCTGTATGACTAACATGGTAGAACCCTGCTACTGGCCGAGGCTGGGGGAGAGAGAGACTTCACATCAAGCTGCTGTACGACTAACATGGTAGAACCCTGCTACTTGCTGAGGCTGGGGGGAGAGAGACTTCACATCAAGCTGCTGTATGACTAACATGGTAGAACCCTGCTACTTGCTGAGGCTGGGGGAGAGAGACTTCACATCAAGCTGCTGTATGACTAACATGGTAGAACCCTGCTACTAACCGAGGCTGGGGGGAGAGACTTCACATCAAGCTGCTGTATGACTAACATGGTAGAACCCTGCTACTTGCTGAGGCTGGGGGGAGAGAGACTTCACATCAAGCTGCTGTATGACTAACATGGTAGAACCCTGCTACTAGCTGAGGCTGGGGGAGAGAGAGACTTCACATCAAGCTGCTGTATGACTAACATGGTAGAACCCTGCTACTGGCCGAGGCTGGGGGGAGAGAGAGACTTCACATCAAGCTGCTGCATGACTAACATGGTAGAACCCTGCTACTAACCGAGGCTGGGGGAGAGAGACTTCACATCAAGCTGCTGTATGACTAACATGGTAGAACCCTGCTACTAACCGAGGCTGGGGGGGAGAGACTTCACATCAAGCTGCTGTATGACTAACATGGTAGAACCCTGCTACTGGCCGAGGCTGGGGGGAGAGAGACTTCACATCAAGCTGCTGTATGACTAACATGGTAGAACCCTGCTACTAACCGAGGCTGGGGGAGAGAGAGCTGCTGTATGACTAACATAGTAGAACCTTACATGACAATAGCACACAATCAACAAACAGACATGGCCAGTTTCCTGGACAGATCGAAGCCTAGTCCCGGACTAAAAAAGCGATTTCAATTTAGATTCACCATTAAGCACGCTTTGTAGTCTAGGACTAAGCTTACTATGTGTCCGGGAAACCGGTCCACAGTGTCTAACCACACATGTGGACAGACACTTACCGGTCGGACCTCTTGGCAGGAGTTAGTGAACTGGCGTGCCAGACCAAAGTCCAGCATGTAGCAGGTCCTACAGGTACTGGGGAACCGGCCCATGGCAAAGTTGGACTAGGGGGAGAGAGAGAGAGAGAGAGAGAGAGCGAGAGAGAGAGAGAGAGAGAGAGAGAGAGAGAGAGAGAGAGAGAGAGAGAGAGAGAGAGAGAGAGAGAGAGAGAGAGAGAGAGAGAGAGAGAGAGAGAGAGAGAGAGAGAGAGAGAGAGAGAGAAGAAAAAGAGGAAGGATTTTAATATCAACAATTATAGTCTGATTCTTGTCACTTTCACAGAAAGAAAATGTCAAATTACTGCTGCTGATGATGATCTCTTCATTCCAAAAAGCTAGAGTCCCTAAGCATACACACAAACACACTCCACCCTCACACACACACACACACACACACACACACACAGTCCCTGCCTGTCTCACCGGTTTGATGTCTCTGTGCAGGAAGCCAACAGAGTGGATGCTCTCTATAGCTTCTAGTATCTGTTGTCCCAGTCTCAGGGTGCTGCTGACTGTAAACGTGCCCCGCGTCATACTGCGTCTCAGGTCTGCCAGGTTACGCCCCTAAAAACACACAACCCATGTAGCCTACATACTCACTCACAAACACGTAACACTTAGTCACATCAGCTCACTGACATCACTACAGAGAATTAGAGTTGTGTAAACACACAAGGTGACGAGGAGGCTCATCCTTACCTGAAGCTCCATCACCACATAGTTGAAGCGGTCATTACGGCCGCATCCAACAAAGCGACACACGTGGTCTTTACCTGGAAGACACAATAGAATACGGCATTGTTTATGACATAGTATAATCACATTCCACTGTGCTCCAGTGCCCTCCCCCATCCAGGCCACCCAGCCAAGCTCAGCCTGCCGCTGGTCCTACTGATTTATGGTCTGTGAGTGTGTCCGTGTGTTAGAGTGTGTGTGCTTGTCTCAGGGGACCCTGCTTCACAGCCAGACTCCGGCCAGCAGCCACACCCCAGAGCCCTTCTACACAGCAACACAGACCAGAGCCCTTCTATACACACACAGCAACACAGACCAGAGCCCTTCTACACAAACAGCAGCACAGACCAGAGCCCTTCTATACACACAGCAACACAGACCAGAGCCCTTCTATACACACAGCAACACAGACCAGAGCCCTTCTATACACACAGCAACACAGACCAGAGCCCTTCTACACACACACAGCAACACAGACCAGAGCCCTTCTATACACACAGCAACACAGACCAGAGCACTTCTACACAAACAGCAGCACAGACCAGAGCCCTTCTACACACACAGCAACACAGACCAGAGCCCTTCTATACACACAGCAGCACAGACCAGAGCCCTTCTATACACACAGCAACACAGACCAGAGCCCTTATACACACACAGCAACACAGACCAGAGCCCTTCTATACACACAGCAACACAGACCAGAGCCCTTCTACACACACACAGCAACACAGACCAGAGCCCTTCTACACAGCAACACAGACCAGAGCCCTTCTACACACACAGCAACACAGACCAGAGCCCTTCTATACACACAGCAACACAGACCAGAGCCCTTCTACACACACACAGCAACACAGACCAGAGCCCTTCTACACAAACAGCAGCACAGACCAGAGCCCTTCTACACACACAGCAACACAGACCAGAGCCCTTCTACACAAACAGCAGCACAGACCAGAGCCCTTCTATACACACAGCAACACAGACCAGAGCCCTTATACACACACAGCAACACAGACCAGAGCCCTTCTATACACACAGCAACACAGACCAGAGCCCTTCTATACACACAGCAACACAGACCAGAGCCCTTCTACACAAACAGCAACACAGACCAGAGCCCTTCTACACAAACAGCAACACAGACCAGAGCCCTTCTATACACACAGCAACACAGACCAGAGCCCTTCTACACACACAGCAACACAGACCAGAGCCCTTCTATACACACAGCAACACAGACCAGAGCCCTTCTACACACACAGCAACACAGACCAGAGCCCTTCTATACACACAGCAACACAGACCAGAGCCCTTCTATACACACAGCAACACAGACCAGAGCCCTTCTATACACACAGCAGCACAGACCAGAGCCCTTCTACACACACAGCAGCACAGACCAGGGAGCTACCCCACTTTACTCTACTCTCCCATACACTCATTCTCTCACTCCATTTTCAACCTCATCTTCACTCTCTCTCCTCCTTTTCCTCCTCCCCTTCCCAGCTTCATCATAATTGACGGCACGCAAATGCTTGAAAAGCGTGAGAGGGGCTAGGCCTACCATACATGTTTTTTTTCACCCCTAAAATAGTCTACAAAGGCTTATTTTAAAGGTATTTTATCTCAATATCAAATCATTTCTGGGTAACAATTAAGTACCTTACTGTGATTGTTTTCAATTAAAATGGTCCAAAAAAAAAAAAAATAGCTCCTTAGCGAAGACTAATTTATCAAGCAAGAATTTTGCTAGGACTGTTTGGAAGTGGCCTGAGTGGGAAGGGAAAAACTGAACTATCTGTTATTAGCAGAGAGGTTTGGAACTCACCAGGCAGGCCAAAACTCCCTCCCACCATAACAGGCTGAAATTTCCGGCGGTCTTTTCAAACAGCTCTTACACTAAAACAGCATTATCATCATTTTTACAATTTCACAGTATTATTCCAACCTCATAGTGTGGAAATATATATAAAACACAGGAAATCGTGTTTTTGACTGCACTGGGCCTTTAAGCCTTTCAGTCAATGTTTGTTGAAAAAAAGAGGGTAGAGGAGAAATGTTGGGGGATGGGAGGATGGGAAGAGTTTAGCTGGTTTCAAGTTACATCATCCTTCCCTAGAACTACAGTGAGGGAAAAAAGTATTTGATCCCCTGCTGATTTTGTACGTTTGCCCACTGACAAAGACGTGATCAGTCTATAATTTTAATGGTAGGTTTATTTGAACAGTGAGAGACAGAATAACAACAAAAAAATCCTGAAAAACGCATGTCAAAAATTGTATAAATTGGAAGAAACTAGGCTAATGCAATTGAAGGTATTAAATTGTTGCTTACTGAAACTCCCCAAGTCATCCAATCATTGTAATAAATGTGTGTGGTCAACTAGATGATAATTTCTGAACCATTTTGATTGGGACAGCGTCATTGCGCTGCTTTGAGACAAGCGTGGGGACTCAATCAATGTCCGATTTTTGTTTTCACTGAATCTCCATTTGGATATTGGTTAGGCTACAATCAGGCTGTGGAAATGTTGGCTAAGGTGAGTACTGCTCATGATCATCTTGTCTAGTTGGCTCATTTATTACAACATTTTGCCAGCATGTTATGTATTTTAACAAGTGGATTATTTTGCTTTTCACTCGCGGTCGCTTAGTAGCCTAGGCCTATGCCCGAACCAAAGCATGTGACTTCACTGACTTTCACTGAATCTCCGTCTGTATGGGCTATTTGATCATTGGTTTCTGGCTGGGCAAATAAGTGGAGCTTGGGAGCTTTTGTGAAAGAGCCCAGTTAGAAAGATATGGCATATAGAAGCAAACCGGATGGGCATCATGAAAATGATCGGAGAGGTTGCGAGTAGAAGAAGTTCAGAAGAAAAAACAAACAAAATATAATTATTGTAAAATTGACTGTGTCCATAAAATGTATATACTAAGTATAAGCTGGAAGTAGAGGTCTAAGCATTGTTGTTCACTAGTTTACTCCAATTAGGGAAGGGGTGGTGGGGTTGGAAAGTAATTTTTTGTTTAATAAGGATATGTATGTGTATGTATGTATGTATGTATGTATGTATGTATGTATGTATGTATGTATGTATGTATGTATGTATGTATGTATGTATGTATGTATGTGTATGTATGTATGTATGTATGTATGTATGTATGTATGTATGTATGTATATATGTGTGTGTGTGTGTGTGTGTATGTATGTATGTATTGTGACGTCACGAGAGGCTACACAGCTTTCAGCGGGATTGCTCAAGTAGTGCAAGGAGACAAGGTTCAAACAAAACAAGGATTTTATTATAGGTCTTGGGAAATTAACGAAAATATAACAAAATTCTGTTCTCTTGTGGCTCTTTAAGGGTTAACAGTTCAGGGATGTCTCTTCCACATCCAAAATCATAATTCTCACTCGCTCAGATAACTTTTCCCCAGCCTTACTGTAGTCCACGTTGCAGCTAGTGGCCAACCCAGCAAAAGTCCTTCCAAATGTCTCTCACGTATTTCCACAGGTGCATATATCCAAAGGTGAGTATTTCCCAAAGGTAAGTATCTCCAAATCCTTATATTCCTCATGGAAGTGGACGTGCAGCACTCTTGTCCTCCAGAGAGCCCAGGTTGGAGACTGTGTCTCTTCCCTTCCCAAACCTTCAGCTCATCAGCTCCTCATTTGTTTCAGCTGCGTGGGAAGATTGGCCATAGAGGGGTGGAGTTCCCGACCATACCAGCAGATGGAGCCATAGCTGTCTGGGTTTGCAGCCACCTCAGGGGGATGTAACGTCCCTCCAGGACACAGCCTCTCGTGACATCACACATCCCCCTCCTCGGGACCGACGTCCTCGTCGGGTAAAGGCAGCGAAGAAGGCATCACGCCGGGAGAGGGCGTCCGCATTGCCGTGGTGCTTCCCAGACTGCTCTCTCTTCAACTCCTCCAACTCTAGGACCAGGGACTCAGCCTCCTGTTGTCTCTCCTTGAGTTTCTTACTGAACGCATCAGCCTTGGTTTTAGCAGAGTTTAGCTTCTGTTGAGCAGCTTTCAGTTCCTTCTCTCTCTCTGCCTCCGCATTCTTCATCTTGTTCTCCAACACCTTGTACTTCTCCTCTGCCTTCTTCTGGACCTCCTTACTACTGCGCAGGGTCTCCTCACACTCCTCGATGGTCCTGCGCAGCCTCTCCAGCTCCTCCTGTTGCTTAGGGAAGGAGCTCTGTTGGAGTTTAGCCTGGAGGATATCTAACTCTTCTGTCTTCATGTCTAACTGTTGCTTTAACAAACGATACCTCTCAGCGGTCCCCTTCAGACCAGACAGTTCTTTGTCCAGATTCTGTAGCTCCGTCTCTGTGTCGGTCTGGGCACCTGCCATCCCTATCAGAGCCCGGGCGGGAGTGAGTAACTCGGAGGATTGCACCGGAGCCTTCCCAGGATGAGTCTTGCCTCTCCGTTTCCGAGGTACTCGGGTTATCCTCTCCTGAGACTCTCTCCAGAGTGGGTAAAAGGCTGGGCAGTCTCGTCCAATTAGGACAGGAACGGGGAGGGAATCAACCACCCCCGCCGTCGTGTGTATGGTTCCCCGTGTGCTGGTCATTGTAAGTTCAGTAATGGGGTATTCTCTGGTGTCCCCATGGACACAGGAAACTGGGAGGACTTTCCCGGGGTCAGACACGTTGGGCCCACCAAATCCTTACGCACCAGGGTGGCCCGGCTACCAGAATCCAGTAAGGCCTCCACATCATGGTGATTCACAGTTACCGGGCAGGTGGGGGGTCGATCTGGGCCGCCATCTACGACTCCCAAGAGCGAGGCAAAACGGTGTGTGGGTGCTGAGCTGGAGGACTCCGCAGTGGGCATAGGTTCATCGGCTGGTTTCCCACACTGCCAGGAGATATGTCCCATCTCCCCCACACCGGTAACACTGTCGAGTTTCCCCCCTCCTGGTGTACTCTTCTTGGACCCGCCTGGTTTCTGGCTCCCCCTGGAGCCGGGATAAGTCCTGACGTGGCTGGGTTCGAGACCTTGGGGTCCTTTGGACGGGTTCTTCCCATTTGTGGTGGGGCCGCACTCCTGGGGTCTTTTCGGGAAGCATTCAGCATCTCCGCTGTGGCCTGGTACTTTTCCACAGCTTCCACGGTCAGATCAGCCGTGGTCAAGGCCTGTTGACTGATGAACCGTTTTGCCTCATAAGGCAGGGGCGCGTAGGTAACGATCCACCACAACGGCCTCCACCACCGCCGCTGCTGTATTCCTCTGCGGATCCAGCCATTTCCTTGCGATTCGGACAAGTTCATGCATCTGCGCCCGAGGAGGTTGGTCTGGTTGGAAGGTCCAGCTGTGAAAGCGCTGGGCCATACCAAACTTTGTGAGTCCATATCTGCTGAGGATCTCAGACTTCAGGGCATCATAGTCAGTAACCTGGTCAGGGCCCAGGTCCCGGACAGCATTCAGCGATTCCCCGGTTAGAAAGGGGGCTAACAGACCAACCCACTGTTGCTTGGGCCAGGCTTCCCCTAGTGGCCGTGGCCTCAAATGCATGCAGGTATGCCTCAATGTCATCGGTAGCTCCCATCTTAGATATAAAGTCACTTGCCTTTATTGGGCGGGTATTTTGGACCACCCTCTGTCTCTGCAACTGCAATTCCTCTGCCTTCAGAAGGTTGGCTTTCTTTTGCTCCTCCAAGAGAGCCACGTTTGCTTGCATCTGGGCTTGCTGGCCAGCAACAAGGGCTTTCAATATGTCCTCCATTTCAGTCGGGCGGGGAGCCTACGGCCAACTTGGAAAACTGGGTGATCAAACCTTCGGTATCCTCCTCTGACATGCACTATTAACGCTGAGCGTGCCCGTATTCTCCACCATCTGTGACGTCACGAGAGGCTACACAGCTTTCAGCGGGATTGCTCAAGTAGTGCAAGGAGACAAGGTTCAAACAAAACAAGGATTTTATTATAGGTCTTGGGAAATTAACGAAAATATAACAAAATTCTGTTCTCTTGTGGCTCTTTAAGGGTTAACAGTTCAGGGATGTCTCTTCCACATCCAAAATCATAATTCTCACTCGCTCAGATAACTTTTCCCCAGCCTTACTGTAGTCCACGTTGCAGCTAGTGGCCAACCCAGCAAAAGTCCTTCCAAATGTCTCTCACGTATTTCCACAGGTGCATATATCCAAAGGTGAGTATTTCCCAAAGGTAAGTATCTCCAAATCCTTATATTCCTCATGGAAGTGGACGTGCAGCACTCTTGTCCTCCAGAGAGCCCAGGTTGGAGACTGTGTCTCTTCCCTTCCCAAACCTTCAGCTCATCAGCTCCTCATTTGTTTCAGCTGCGTGGGAAGATTGGCCATAGAGGGGTGGAGTTCCCGACCATACCAGCAGATGGAGCCATAGCTGTCTGGGTTTGCAGCCACCTCAGGGGGATGTAACGTCCCTCCAGGACACAGCCTCTCGTGACATCACAGTATGTATGTATGTATGTATGTATGTATGTATGTATGTATGTATGTATATATATATATATATATATATATATAAACATGGGGGATTGGAAGTGATGCAGACAATTACATTGATGGAAGTTACAATCTATCTGCAATATTAAAGCTGATCTACCCCCTAAAAATAAACAAAAGCAGAAAAAAAGAAGTGGAGGTGGTATAGCTCATCTATCACTGATCAGAAACATTTAGCATGCAATAATGTAGCCCGAATCAAGTATAGGCCTATTATCCCAACATAGACCCACTCTGCCCTCTATCCCAACATAGACCCACTCTGCCCTCTATCCCAACATAGCCCCGCCCTGCCCTCTATCCCAACATAGCCCCGCTCTGCCCTCTATCCCAACATAGCCCCGCCCTGCCCTCTATCCCAACATAGCCCCGCCCTGCCCTCTATCCCAACATAGCCCCGCCCAACACTTCCTTGTTTCCTTTCTCTACATTACCCTTCAGAGTCAGCGTATCCCTTTGCCTTATCGAGTAGCAGACCATGAACCTTTAAGAAAATATACAACAATATAAATTCCATCTCTTGACATTAAATTAGGTTGAATGTATACTTTGAAATGACTACTGGTCAGTTTAGGGCAGGGGGTTGGTTGAGTTTTGGGCAGATGGCTAGTGGTTGAGTTTAGAGTAGGAGGGTTGTGGTTGAGTTTAGGGTAGGACGGTTGTGGTTGAGTTTAGGGTAGGAGGGTTGTGGTTGAGTTTAGGGTAGGAGGGTTGTGGTTGAGTTTAGGGTAGGAGGGTTGTGGTTGAGTTTAGGGTAGGAGGGTTGTGGTTGAGTTTAGGATAGGAGGGTTGTGGTTGAGTTTAGGGTAGGAGGGTTGTGGTTGAGTTTAGGGTAGGACGGTTGTGGTTGAGTTTAGGGTAGGAGGGTTGTGGTTGAGTTTAGGGTAGGAGGGTTGTGGTTGAGTTTAGGGTAGGGTAGGAGGGTTGTGGTTGAGTTTAGGGCAGGCTTGTGGTTGCGATTAGGGCAGGAAGCTATGGTTGAGTTTAGGGCAGGTGGTTGATGGTTGAGTTTAGGGTAGGGTTGGGTGGGCAGGGGGAAGGTTAAGTACACGTAATTGGGGTTTACCCTGGAGTTTCTTGAGGACGGCCACCTCCATCTTGAGGACCTGTTTGGGCTGCTGTGCTGACTCCACCTTCAGAGCAACACTGACCCTGGTCAGCAGGTCCAACGCCTCGTAGATCTCCCCGAAGCCACCGCCGCCGATCTTCTTTGCCTACACACACATCCCAAGGCAAAACGTCATATCATAATGTGGAAAACATATGTTAATTCTTATATTTTTCAATCTTCCCATCATCCAACCTTCCTCCCCCATTCCTAGACACATTTACATGTTTCTTCCTCCCTAATCAGTATCCACACACAAACACGAAAAACACACACACACAATCTTGTGTGACACAAGCAGCTCAACTCAAAGGGATTAGCAGTGGCAGAGTTACATAACATCAGCACCTCAGTCAGTACTAGGGTTGAATAATTTCTTGGTATCACTTTTCTTCCGGGTAATCCAGTATTTTCCGCCAAAACCGGAAGTGTAATTCAAAAGTATTATAAAGCATATAAAGTTGAAGTCAGAAGTTTACATACACTTAGGTTGGAGTCATTAAAACTCGTTTTTCAACCACTCCACACATTTCTTGTTAACAAACTATAGTTTTGGCAAGTCGGTTAGGACATCTACTTTGTGCATGACACAAGTAATTTTTCCAATAATTGTTTAGAGACAGATTATTTCACTTATAATTCACTGTATCACAATTCCAGTGGGTCAGAAGTTTACATACACTAAGTAGACTGTGCCTTTAAACATCTTGGAAAATTCCAGAACATTATGTCATGGCTTTAGAAGCTTCTGATAGGATAATTGACATAATTGGAGGTGTACCTGTGGATGTATTTCAAGGCCTACCTTCAAACTCAGTGCCTCTTTGCTTGACATCATGGGAAAATCAAAAGAAATCAGCCAAGACCTCAGAAAAAAAACTGTAGACCTCCACAAGTCTGGTTCATCCTTGGGAGCAATTTCCAAACGCCTGAAGATACCACGTTCATCTGTACAAACAATAGTACGCAAGTATAAACACCATGGGACCACGCAGCCGTCATACTGCTCAGGAAGGAGACGCGTTCTGTCTCCTAGAGATGAACGTACCTTGGTGCGAAAAGTGCAAATCAATCCCAGAACAACAGCAAAGGACCTTGTGAAGATGCTGGAGGAAACAGGTACAAAAGTATCTATATCCACAGTAAAACGAGTCCTATATCGACATAACATTTACATCATTTAGCAGATGCTCTTATCCAGAGCGACTTACAAATAGGTGCATTCACCATATAGCCAGTGGGATAACCACTTTACAATATGTTTATTTTTATTATTATTATTATTATTTATTTTTTCTTTGGGGTGGGGTAAGGGGGGGTAGAAGGATTACTTTATCCTATCCCATGTATTCCTTAAAGAGGTGGGGTTTCAAGTGTCTCCGGAAGGTGGTGAGTGACTCCGCTGTCCTGGCGTCGTGAGGGATCTTGTTCCACCATTGGGGTGCCAGAGCAGCGAACAGTTTTGACTGGGCTGAGCGGGAACTGTGCTTCCGCAGAGGTAGGGGGGCCAGCAGGTCAGAGGTGGATGAACGCAATGCCCTTGTTTGGGTGTAGGGACTGATGAGAGCCTGAAGGTACGGAGGTGCCGTTCCCCTCACAGCTCCGTAGGCAAGCACCATGGTTTTGTAGCAGATGCGAGCTTCAACTGGAAGCCAGTGGAGTGTGCGGAGGAGCGGGGTGACGTGAGAGAACTTGGGAAGGTTGAACACCAGACGGGCTGCGGCATTCTGGATGAGTTGTAGGGGTTTAATGGCACAGGCAGGGAGCCCAGCCAACAGCGAGTTGCAGTAATCCAGACAGGAGTGCCTGGATTAGGACCTGTGCCGCTTCCTGTGTAAGGCAGGGTCGTACTCTCCGAATGTTGTAGAGCATGAACCTACAGGATCGGGTCACCGCCTTGATGTTAGCGGAGAACGACAGGGTGTTGTCCAGGGTCAGGCCAAGGCTCTTCGCACTCTGGGAGGAGGACACAACGGAGTTGTCAACCGTGATGGCGAGATCATGGAACGGGCAGTCCTTCCCCGGGAGGAAGAGCAGCTCCGTCTTGCCGAGGTTCAGCTTGAGATGGTGATCCGTCATCCACACTGATATGTCTGCCAGACATGCAGAGATGCGATTCGCCACCTGGTTATCAGAAGGGGGAAAGGAGAAGATTAGTTGTGTGTCATCTGCATAGCAATGATAGGAAAGGCCATGTGAGGATATGACAGAGCCAAGTGACTTGGTGTATAGCGAGAATAGGAGAGGGCCTAGAACTGAGCCCTGGGGGATACCAGTGGTGAGAGCACGTGGTGCGGAGACAGATTCTCGCCACGCCACTTGGTAGGAGCGACCGGTCAGGTAGGACGCAATCCAAGAGTGAGCCGCGCTGGAGATGCCCAACTCGGAGAGGGTGGAGAGGAGGATCTGATGGTTCACAGTATCAAAGGCAGCAGACAGGTCTATAAGGACAAGAGCAGAGGAGAGAGAGTTAGCTTTAGCAGTGCGGAGAGCCTCCATGACACAGAGAAGAGCAGTCTCAGTTGAATGACCAGTCTTGAAACCTGACTGGTTTGGATCAAGAAGGTCATTCTGAGAGAGATAGCAAGAGAGTTGGCTAAAGATGTTACGCTCAAGAGTTTTGGAGAGAAAAGAAAGAAGGGATACTGGTCTGTAGTTGTTGACATCAGAGGGATCGAGTGTTGGTTTTTTGAGAAGGTGTGCAACTCTCGCTCTCTTGAAGACGGAAGGGACATAGCCAGCGGTCAAGGATGAGTTGATGAGCGAGGTGAGGTAAGGGAGAAGGTCACCGGAGATGGTCTGGAGAAGAGAGGATGGGATAGGGTCAAGCGGGCAGGTTGTTGGGAGGCCGGCCGTCACAAATCGCAAGATTTCATCTGGAGAGAGAGGGGAGAAAGAAGTCAAAGCATAGGGTAGGGCAGTGTGAGCAGGACCAGCAGTGTCATTTGACTTAACAAACGAGGATCGGATGTCGTCAACCTTCTTTTCAAAATGGTTGACGAAGTCATCCACAGAGAGGGAGGAGGGGAGGGGAGGGGGAGGAGGATTCAGCAGGGAGGAGAAGGTGGCAAAGAGTTTCCTAGGGTTAGAGGCAGATGCTTGGAATTTAGAGTGGTAGAAAGTGGCTTTAGCAGCAGAAACAGATGAAGAAAATGTAGAGAGGAGGGAGTGAAAAGATGCCAGGTCCGCAGGGAGTCTAGTTTTCCTCCATTTTCGCTCGGCTGCCCGGAGCCCTGTTCTGTGAGCTCGCAATGAGTCGTCAAGCCACGGAGCAGGAGGGGAGGACCGAGCCGGCCGGGAGGATAGCGAACATAGAGAGTCAAAGGATGCAGAAATGGAGGAGAGGAGGGTTGAGGAGGCAGAATCAGGAGATTGGAGGGAGAAGGATTGAGCAGAGGGAAGAGATGATAGGATGGAAGAGGAGAGAGTAGCGGGAGAGAGAGAGCGAAGGTTGCGACGACGCATTACCATCTGAGTAGGGGCAGAGTGAGTAGTATTGGAGGAGAGCGAGAGATAAAAGGATACAAAGTGGTGGTCGGACACATGGAGGGGAGTTGCAGTGAGATTAGTAGATGAACAGCATCTAGTAAAGATGAGGTCAAGCGTATTGCCTGCCTTGTGAGTAGGGGGGGACGGAGAGAGGGTGAGGTCAAAAGAGGAGAGGAGTGGAAAGAAGGAGGCAGAGAGAAATTAGTCAAAGGTAGACGTAGGGAGGTTGAAGTCACCCAGAACTGTGAGGGGTGAGCCATCCTCAGGAAAGGAACTTATCAAGGCGTCAAGCTCATTGATGAACTCTCCAAGGGAACCTGGAGGGCGATAAATGACAAGGATGTTAAGCTTGAAAGGGCTAGTGACTGTGACAGCATGGAATTCAAATGAGGAGATAGGGGAAAAAGAGAGAATGTCCACTTGGGAGAGATGAGGATTCCTGTGCCACCACCCCGCTGACCAGATGCTCTCGGGGTATGCGAGAACACATGGTCAGACGAGGAGAGAGCAGTAGGAGTAGCAGTGTTTTCAGTGGTAATCCATGTTTCCGTCAGCGCCAAGAAGTCGAGGGACTGGAGGGTAGCATAGGCTGAGATGAACTCTGCCTTGTTGGCCGCAGAACGGCAGTTCCAGAGGCTGCCGGAGACCTGGAACTCGACGTGGGTTGTGCATGCAGGGACCACCAGGTTAGAGAGGCAGCAGCCACGCGGTGTGAGGCGTTTGTATAGCCTGTGCGGAGAGGAGAGAACAGGGATAGACAGAGGCATAGTTGACAGGCTACAGAAAATGGCTACAATAATGCAAAAGAGATCGGAATGAAATGAACTAAACATCTGGGAAAGCAAAAGAGCGGGGCCTCCCTCACTTACGTTTCACTGAAACACCCAAATATAACTCTCCCAACTTCCACCTCAGAAACTATAATTGTTGTAAACTACAGCGGTTCAATGTTTTCTAGGAATAGACTAACTTAGTTTATTCAGCTAGCTAACTTGGTACAGTATTCTTCTGTGAAAACCGTCCAGGGCACCTAGTCATATGACACCACAGCGAACTAGCATGCCGGACTCCAACAACACGGTTTAGCACCAATACTCGGCCACAACAAACCACCAGTGTGTCAACACGCCAAGCAGATCATTCGTGTCCGTGTCTAACGTTGTGGGCTAGTCCGGACAGCTTGAGCGTGTCCGTCGTCAACTTATTCAGCCAGTTAGTTAGCTAGAATAGTTAGCATACTAGCTAGCCATTTCTTTCTGCCAACGAAGAAACCCGTCCTCCCACGGCACGAACACACAGAGAGAGCCAAGCTAACGTTAACTAGTCACCCATGTCCCGAATTCCCTTGAACGACTCTGGCTACCAATATGTAAAAACAAAACACAAATGTAGGTTATAACTTACCCCTAGCAGCTACTGTTAGCTAGCCAAGTGCAAAGCTAGCCACTGAATTGACTCAGCCAGTTCGCGTCTGAAAGGCCGCTCAGCAAGGAAGAAGCCACTGCTCCAAAACCGCCATAAAAAAGCCAGACTACAGTTTGCAACTGCACATGGGGACAAAGATCGTACTTTTTTGAGAAATGTCCTCTGGTCTGATGAAACAAAAATAGAACTGTTTGGCCATAATGACCATTGTTATGTTTGGAGGAAAAAGGGGGTGCCGAAGAACACCATCCCAACCGTGAATCACGGGGGTGGCAGCATCATGATGTGGGGGTGCTTTGCTGCATGAGGGACTGGTGCACTTCACAAAATAGATGGCATCATGAGGAAGGAAAATTATGTGGATATATTGAAGAAACATCTCAAGACATCAGTCAGGAAGTTAAAGCTTGGTCGCAAATGGGTCTTCCAAATGGACAATGACCCCAAGCATACTTCCAAAGTTGTGGCAAAATGGCTTAAGGACAACAAAGTCAAGGTATTGGAGTGGCCATCACAAAGCCCTGACCTCAATCCTATAGAAAATGTGTGGGAAGAACTGAAAAAGCGTGTGCGAGCAAGGAGGCCTACAAACCTGACTCAGTTACACTAGCCCTGTCAGGAGGAATGGGCCAAAATTCATCTAACTTATTGTGGGAAGCTTGTGGAAGGCTCCTCGAAACGTTTGACCCAAGTTAAACAATTTAAAGGCAATGCTACCAAATAGTAATTGAGTGTATGTAAACTTCTGAACCACTGGGAATGTGATGAAAGAAATAAAAGCTGAAATAAATAATTCTCTCTACTATTATTCTGACATTTCACATTCTTAAAATAAAGTGGTGATCCTAACTGACCTAAGACAGGGAATTTTTACTAGGATTAAATGTCAGGAATTGTGAAAAACTGAGTTTAAATGTATTTGGCTAAGGTCTATGTAAACTTCCGACTTCAACTGTAAATATGTCTAGATTTGATTGGAGCTTTGATCAGCATGAAAATTCAAACCTGATGCTACCTGAGCCTGATGAGCCATATATTAAATAAATGTTATGAACCCTACATAAACGACATTTAATTAGCCCAAGCCCAAAAAAGCCCAAATGATTGTGCCATTAGCCAATACATACATGATATATAGGCTACTGCACATTACGCACGACAGAAAAACATAAAATCCCATAGATGTAGTTAGCTATATGGTCTCTTGGGTAAATAAATGAGACTAGCTCCAGTAGGCTAATGTTTTTTAGTGTGAACTGTATTACTGTACTGTACGAAGATTGACTGGTTATGGGTCTGAATAATTAACTGCTATAGCCTACCACATCGCACATTCTCTCTTCTTTCAAACTACCTGTTCTATTGGCTGCTGTATTTAACATCCAGCAAAAAAGAGCTTGCTTCCCTCTTCGAATAGTCTATTGGTATAAGAAATGCTAAAAGAATTATGTCCAGCAAGCTATTCTAGTCTAGCTTTTCCTGCATGGGACTCCTAGAGCTAAGGAGCGTTTTTTAAGGAGAGGCCAGTGGAGCACAGTTGCTTGCGTATTGCGCAAGAGACAGAGGCTATACGTTAGAAGTTTATTATGCATAACCCATCATTAATTAGCTAAATATAAGGCTAATACTGCATTAAATGTGTTACCTGAAAGAGGTAGGCTAGGACATCTATATATAGGGCTATATATCAATCTAGAACAGGATTATCTATTTTGGATGCAATTTGAATGGAGTTGATGGAGAGAGAGAAAGACTGCGAGAGAGTGCTTGTGTGTGCACTGATTTAAATCAATGATATTCGAGTGATAGGCTGTTTTAAAACTCTGCAGCTGCAATTAAATAAATAATAATCTTCACAATTAAAAATACAAGGTGACCCCCGAAAGCCATTTTGAGATGTGTAAATTAGACACGCATTCGGTCCTTATATTACTCTAGCATAGGCTATGCTGCAGCAAATGTAGGCCTACCTGTCACAAGGAAAAAAGTTACCATGAGATGATAGGTCTACATGCATTGTGAACTGCGCTCCATACTGAGATGGGCTGTCTGTCCCCACTCTTAGCGTTGATTCATCATGCAGAGGCCGTAAAGAAGCCAGATTTAGACATTGCATATAATTTAACTGTTCCATTTCCCTCCATGCTGTTCATATAAATAATTTATTCTAATTTACCGGTTTCTCGCAGTTATTTATCCCGGGAAAAGTGAGTGGTTTGGCGGTAAATCCCAGTAAATCTTGGTAACCGGGTTCCTGCCATTCAACCCTACTATACACAGGAAGTGGAGCCGTGGTGCTGCCCTACTACTGCCTACTCCTCCCAGTCCCAGTCCCATTCCATGTCCCAGTCCCAGTAGAGGTCCCAGTCCCAGTCCCAGTAGAGGTCCCAGTCACAGTCCCAGTAGAGGCCCCAGTCACAGTCCCAGTAGAGGCCCCAGTCACAGTCCCAGTAGAGGTCCCAGTCACAGTCCCAGTAGAGGCCCCAGTCACAGTCCCAGTAGAGGTCCCAGTCACAGTCCCAGTAGAGGTCCCAGTCACAGTCCTAGTAGAGGTCCCAGTGTAAGTCCCAGTCCCAGTAGAGGTCCCAGTCCCAGTCCCAGTAGAGGTCCCAGTGTAAGTCCCAGTCCCAGTAGAGGTCCCAGTCCCAGTAGAGGTCCCAGTCCCAGTAGAGGTCCCAGTCCCAGTCCCAGTAGAGGTCCCAGTCCCAGTAGAGGTCCCAGTCCCAGTCCCAGTAGAGGTCCCAGTCCCAGTCCCAGTAGAGGTCCCAGTCCCAGTAGAGGTCCCAGTCCCAGTCCCAGTAGAGGTCCCAGTCACAGTCCCAGTAGAGGTCCCAGTCACAGTCCCAGCTACACTAACCTCACATGGCACCCTGTCCCTGGTAGCTCTTTGATGGCCGGGGGACACGGGCACACACACCAGTGCAAGCACACACACACACAAGCACACACACGCACCACAGCCTGGTAGAGCGGAGCGGACAGGGGGACAGGGGGATAGGGCTGGGAAAAGAACACTGAGTGGCTACATATAGCTTCTATCACTTTTTAAGTTCCAGTCCACTTTGTGGCAGAGAGCTGCATGTGCACTGCACACATGGAACTGACCCCAAACTGTCCAGGTCAGCAGATGAGATGGATAAGATAAAGACATGGGGGAGAGTGGAGCCAATTAATAGAGAACAAATAAAGCTTTTTTGTGATGAATTGGTGCTTGCTGAGGGGGTAAAAGCATGGCATAACGTAATTGTGACACGCACATACACACACACACAAACACACACACACAACACACACACACACACACACACACGTAGTAACAAAAAAGTGTTAAACAAATCAAAATATATTTTAGATTTTAGATTCTTCAAAGTAGCCACCCTTTGCCTTGATGACAGCTTTGCACACTCTTGGCATTCTCTCAACCAGCTTCATGAGGAATGCTTTTCCAACAGTCTTGAAGGAGTTCCCACATACGCTGAGCACTTGTTGGTCCAACTCATCCCAAACCATCTCAATTGGGTTGAGTTCGGGTGATTGTGGAGGCCAGGTCATCTGATGCAGCACTCCATCACTCTCCTTCTTGGTCAAATAGCCCTTACACAGCCTGGAGGTGTGTTGGGTCATTGTTCTGTTGAAAAACAAATGATAGTCCCACTAAGCGCAAACCAGATGGGATGGCGTATCACTGCAGAATGCTGTGGTAGCCATGCTGGTTAAGTGTGCCTTGATTTCTAAATAAATCACTGACAGTGTCAACAGCAAAGCACCCCCTCACCATCACACCTCCTCCTCCATGCTTCATGGTGGGAAACACAAATGCGGAGATCATCCGTTCACCTACTCTGCATCTCACAAAGACACGGCAGTTGGAACCAAAAGTCTCAAATTTGGACTCGTCAGACCAAAGGACAGATTTCCACCGGTCTAATGTCCATTGCTCGTGTTTCTTGGCCCAAGCAGGTCTCTTCTTCTTATTGGTGTCCTTTAGTAGTGGTTTCTTTGCAGCAATTCGACCATGAAGGCCTGATTCACACAGTCTCCTCTGAACAGTTGATGTTGAGATGTGTCTGTTACTTTAACTCTGTGAATAATTTATTTGGGCTGCAATCTGAGGTGCAGTTAACTCTAATGAACTTATCCTCTGCAGCAGAGGTAACTCTGGGTCTTCCTTTCCTGTGCCGGTCCTCATGAGAGCCAGTTTCATTATAGTGCTTGATGGTTTTTGCGACTGCACTTGAAGAAACTTTTCAAAGTTCTTGACATTTTCTGGATTGACTGACCTTCATGTCTTAAAGTAATGATGGACTGTCATTCCTCTTTGCTTATTTGAGCTGTTCTTGCCATAATATGGACTTGGTCTTTTACCAAATAGGGCTATCTTCTGTATACCACTCCTACCTTGTCACAACACAACTGATTGGCTCAAACACATTAAGAAGTAAAGAAATTCCACAAATTAACTTTTAAGAAGGCACACCTGTTAATTGAAATGCATTCCAGGTGACTACCTCATGAAGCTGGTTGAGAGAATGCGAAGAGTGTGCAAAGCTGTCATCAAGGCAAAGGGTGGCTACTATGAAGAATCTCAAATATAAAATATATTTTGATTTGTTTAACACTTTTTTGGTTACTACATGATTCCATATGTGTTATTTCATAGTTTTGATGTCTTCACTATTATTCTACAATGTAGAAAATAGTAAAAATAAAGAAAAACCCTGGAATGAGTAGGTGTGTCCTAGCTTTTGACTGGTACTGTACACACACACACACACACATACACACACACACACACACGCCAAAACACGGACACTTACCACTTTCCATCGTTCCTTGACCAGGACAAGCACGGTGAGGATGTCAGCTTGCTCCGTTGCTGCAGCACTCATCCCGCCTGTGGTGGACTGCTGCTCTCGGTGGTGCTTCCTCTACTACGACTCCTGCTACCTACCACCAGCCGTATTAGATTGGGCTGGGCATCAGCACCCTGTAGAAACCTAAACAACAGGCCCAGGAGAGAGGCAGAAAACACATAAGACCATCTCCACCACAATATACTGTGGTCTGTTTAATATAATAATGAACATAATGAACTCTAATGAATGCAGTAACTGTAAGTATCTCTGGATAAGAGTGTCAGCTAAATGACTAAAATGTTCAATGTAAATGTATACTGTATACTTTAAAAGTACTTGAAATCTCCAAACGTTTAGACATAGCTTTGATCGAGGCTCCCTCAAATCAAATGTATTTGTCACATGGGCTGAATACAACAGGTGTACATCTGTTGTTGATGTAAAGCACTATATGCACAGGGGTTAAAGCAACAAAAAATCCCATGACTGATCTCTGATCGATTGTCTGGGGCCAAGTTAAACTCCCCTTTCATGTCAGAAAGTCATGACCATCATGCTTTTAGGGAAAGAGGAT
Source organism: Coregonus clupeaformis (assembly GCF_020615455.1). Classification (NCBI taxonomy): domain Eukaryota; kingdom Metazoa; phylum Chordata; class Actinopteri; order Salmoniformes; family Salmonidae; genus Coregonus; species Coregonus clupeaformis. Next base: position 11,282,742 of record NC_059220.1, on the reverse strand, counting down.
CATTTTGTACATGTATTAAACTGCGAGTTTGACCAATTCCAGTCCCCTTGCTTAGGGGGTACGGTGTCCTCCCCATAATTTTTTTTTTATGTAGAAGGACTGAGATGCTCAGTTTAAAAGGACATTCTACTACAAAATTAATTAAAATACATTTATGCTGACACCATCTAAAAGGCAACATTGCCCCCTTAAAGGGCTCTGATGCGCAGCTGCGCCTTGAACAGACCTACAGTGTCATTGCATCAACGCCGCATAATAAATTCTGCATAACTTTTAAATTATGTAATCCAAAATTGTTACTGCATGTGTGAGCAACAAAAGTTAAACATTTACCTTTTGCTACTATTTCTGTCAAGTCTACGCATACAATTTGATACGCACCACACAGAACACAGAACATAGAACACAGAACACAGAACACAGAACACACTGCAACGCAATGCTGCAAGGCAAACGCAGCATTCCCTTGGAAACGAATGTACTTCTGGTGTACCAAAACGCAATTACACTGTCGGTCTGATCGAGGGGTAAAACCATGCTTGAAACTCCTGTTGTAAAACTGCATTTGTAAAACGATGCCACACGCAATAGAAGGAGTAGAGAAATAAACATGGTAGCAATGTAAAACTGGGATCCCCCTCTATCTTAACAAAGGCCAAAACTGCTTTCAAAATACATTTGCCAAAACTGCTTTCAAAAGTGTTTTCCCGCGATTGCATTAAGAATTGCTGTGCTTGTCAGAATACATGTTTCCCTCCTATGGTTCTCGCAACTTGCATGCGCCTCGAGAGGAATATTTATCTTGCATAGAACACACAACAGCAAGCCGACTAGGTAAATAGGTCATCTATTCTACTATGGGGGTGTCTGATTTTGTTTTAATAACCACATTACATGGCAAAAACAGTACCACTGGACAGTTCCATCCTGAGTGATAAAGTAGAGGCTTTGAATGACTTTACCAGCAGCTGCAGTAGACACAGCTGTCTGAGTTGAGCGCTGCTGTCGTCAGCATTACAGACTATTTCATTCCCTTCATCTGAACATCGGAGTGTCATCAACAATCATGCATGTTGGTTCAGTGCACATATCGTAACAGAGAAAATATAATATTTGAGAATACATTTATTTGGGAATATATTTCGTAGAACAGACAGGCTTCTGTCTATATTAGCCTATGTCATCTCCAAACCAGGATTGTGAATCTACACTGATCTCAAAAAAGACCTCTCCAGAATCCATAAGACGGAAATCCGTCGCAGTGACTGAGAACTTTAACCCCTGGGTGTGCAGAAGGAATGTCAAGTAACCTGTGGAGATGATAGCTAATGACAGCTGAGGTCTAGGCTTGTGGGCCATATGAATGAAATCTGGCTGTTGAAAGTTGACCCCTTTGGTTGAGGAGTAGCCTAGGCCTGAGCTTAGTTTGGGTTGCAGCTGCCACACCTGCTGCTCCCAGTCGTCCCACACAAGCTCTCTCTCATTACACAGCACCACCACAACTCCACACACACCCAGAAGCCCCACACACACATGCTGACAGCAGGGCTACTCAAGGAATAGCCTACATCTAGGTTACATCAGGGTTGGGGTCAATTCCATTTAAATTCCAGTCAATTACGGAAATGCACTGAAATTCCAATTCCAATTCTATTCAATGTTTTTCAATGGGGAAAATGGGGAATTGGAATTTGGTTAACTTTCTGAGTTGACTGGAAATGAAATAGAATTGACCCCACCTCTGGGTTACAGATTTCACTAAATCTAATCAAATGTATGCAAGCTTCACTCTATAACATATCTATAGCCTCTATATACAGTGCCTTCGGAAAGTATTCAGACCCCTTGACTTTTTCCACATTTTGTTACGTTACAGCCTTGTGCTAAAATTGATTAAATATTATTTTTTTCCCAGCAATCTACACACAATACCCCATAATGACAAAGCAAAAACAGGTTTTTAGAAATGTTTGCAAATGTATTAAAAATACAAAACAAAAATACCTTATTTACATAAGTATTCAGACCCTTTGCTATGAGACTCGAAATTGAGGTCAGGTGCATCCTGTTTCCATTGATCATCCTTGAGATGTTTCTACAACTTGATTGGAGTCCACCTGTGGTAATTGATTGGACATGATTTGGAAAGGCACACACTTGTCTACATAAGGTCCCATAGTTGACAGTGCATGTCAGAACAAAAACCAAGCTATGAGGTCGAAGGAATTGTCCGTAGAGCTCTGAGACAGGATTGTGTTGAGGCACAGATCTGGGAAAGGGTACCAAAACATTTCTACTGCATTGAAGGTCCCCAAGAACACGGTGGCCTCCAACATTCTTAAATGGAAGAAGTTTTGAACCACCAAGACTCTTCCTAGAGCTGGCCGCCCGGCCAAACTTAGCAATCAGGGGAGAAGGGCCTCGGTTAGGGAGGTGACCAAGAACCCGATGGTCACTCTGACAGAGCTCTAGAGTTCCTCTGTGGAGATGGGAGAACCTTCCAGAAGGACAACCATCTCTGCAGCACTCCACCAATCAGGCCTTTATGGTAGAGAGTTTCAGACCATGAGAAACAAGATTATCTGGTCTGATGAACCTAAGATTGAACTCTTTGGTCTGAATGCTAAGTGTCACGTCTGGAGGAAACCTGGCACTATCCCCACGGTGAAGCATGGTGGTGGCAGCATCATGCTGTGGGGATGTTTTTCAGTGGCAGGGACTGGGAGACTAGTCAGGATCGAGGCAAAGATTAACGGAGCAAAGTACAGAGAGATCCTTGATGAAAACCTACTCCAGAGCACTCAGGACCTCAGACTGGGGCGAAGGTTCACCTTCCAACAGGACAATGACCTAAGCACACAGCCAAGACAATGCAGGAGTGGCTTCAGGACAAGTCTCTGAATGTCCTTGAGTGGCCTAGCCAGAGCCTGGACTTGAACCCAATCGAACATCTCTGGAGAGACCTGAAAATAGCTGTGCAGCAACGCTCCCCATCCAACCTGACAGAGCTTGAGAGGATCTGCAGAGAAGAATGGGAGAAACTCCCCAAATACAGGTGTGCAAAGCTTGTAGTGTCATACCCAAGAAGACTCAATGCTGTAATCGCTGCACAGGTGCTTCAACTAAATACTGAGTAAAGGGTCTGAATACTTATGTCAATGTCATATTTCCATTTTTTTTATTTTATATATAAATTAGCAAAAATTTCAAATAAACTGTTTTTGCTTTGTAATTATGTGGTATTGTGTGTAGATTGATGAGGGGGAAAACAATGTAATCCATTTTAGAATAAGGCTGTAACTTAGCTAAATGTGGAAAATGTCAAGGGGTCTGAATACTTTCCGAAGGCACTGTATCACATACTTATAACAGAACCAAGAGACGAGCCATTTGTTTAACAACAAACCAAGTCAGGCCTATTTCAGTTTTGACTTGACCAGTCACTGATGTGTAACAACAAACCAAGTCAGGCCTATTTCAGTGTTGACTTGACCAGTCACTGATGTGTAACAACAAACCAAGTCAGGCCTATTTCAGTGTTGACTTGACCAGTCACTGATGTGTAACAACAAACCAAGTCAGGCCTATTTCAGTGTTGACTTGACCAGTCACTGATGTGTAACAACAAACCAAGTCAGGCCTATTTCAGTGTTGACTTGACCAGTCACTGATGTGTAACAACAAACCAAGTCAGGCCTATTTCAGTGTTGACTTGACCAGTCACTGATGTGTAACAACAAACCAAGTCAGGCCTATTTCAGTGTTGACTTGACCAGTCACTGATGTGTAACAACAAACCAAGTCAGGCCTATTTCAGTGTTGACTTGACCAGTCACTGATGTGCAACAACAAACCAAGTCAGGCCTATTTCAGTGTTGACTTGACCAGTCACTGATGTGTAACAACAAACCAAGTCAGGCCTATTTCAGTGTTGACTTGACCAGTCACTGATGTGTAACAACAAACCAAGTCAGGCCTATTTCAGTGTTGACTTGACCAGTCACTGATGTGTAACAACAAACCAAGTCAGGCCTATTTCAGTGTTGACTTGACCAGTCACTGATGTGTAACAACAAACCAAGTCAGGCCTATTTCAGTGTTGACTTGACCAGTCACTGACGTGTAACAACAAACCAAGTCAGGCCTATTTCAGTGTTGACTTGACCAGTCACTGACGTGTAACAACAAACCAAGTCAGGCCTATTTCAGTGTTGACTTGACCAGTCACTGACGTGTAACAACAAACCAAGTCAGGCCTATTTCAGTGTTGACTTGACCAGTCACTGACGTGTAACAACAAACCAAGTCAGGCCTATTTCAGTGTTGACTTGACCAGTCACTGATGTGTAACAGACGCGCAGTGTTTGATCATTTAAATGCTTCCAAGACTCTGCACTTTCCTGTCGTAAAACACATTTGACTTCAATGATATTCTCACACAAGGGATTTTTACGAGTTATAGCATACTTTATTAGCAAACTCTCAAAAGTGATGAGAAAACTTTTCTTTAGGCTACTCTAGCATTATGCAAAGAGGCCTCAGAGCACTCTTTGCTTACAGGACATGACATCACAATGTAACAGTGTCTCCCCAGCACAGGAGCAATCCCATGATGCAACGGGACAGGGGTGGGACACGTCAATTACAGCACAGAGGCAGACACAGTTAGATCACAGTGAAATCAAGAAGACAGTAACATTTGATACAATGTCGTTGACACGTTGTTGGGGTCCCAAACACACAGGTGCCCTAGAGCTGCATCTCTCTCTCTCTCTTCCCCCAGGAGCTTTTTTAAGAACACGAATGGTTACAGTTCTAGATAAGACTAGCAGAGCAGCATGCATTTAGTGTGTAGTAGTAGTAGTAGTAGTAGTAGTAGTAGTAGTAGTAGTAGTAGTAGTAGTAGTAGTAGAGTGTGAGTGGAAAAAGAGTGTTGTTAAGAGACGGGCTGGATTCCTGTCTGAAGATAGGCCACACAGATGGCTTAAAATGAACTCTGTCTGAAGATCAAAATAAGAAACATCCATCTACCACTAAAACCCTCACGCAGGAAAGTTACATACAGTCAGGGAACCCCAACTGTCCTCTCTCTGTGTGAGAACCAATAGTTTCAAGGTCACAGAGGCTCTATTCCAATCTCCTGCCTCCCTGGGGTTAGAGACATTCCTGTTTGAAAAGGAGCACTTTTTTGTACAGTGGAAGTAGTATCCTTTCTTCAATCTCTCCATCTGGGCAATTCATAAAGAATCTCAGAGTAAGAGTGCTGATCTAGAATCAGTTTTGACTTTCAGATCACAATGAATAAGATTACAGTATATGGACAGGGAAGACCTGATCCTGGATCAGCACTCCTACTTTGAGATGATTTATGAATACAGGTACAGAAGGCAGCCTGCTGCCTCAGAGCCAGCCCAGAACCACCCCACTCAGCCAGCAGGTGGCTGGTCCACACTGTTGTAGTTGAGAACCAAATGGCACCCTATTCTCTATGGGCCCTGGTGAAAAGTAGTGCACTATAGCCTCTAGGGTATATGGTGCCGTTTGGGACATATTAGTGTGACTCACTGACCAACACAACACAACACTGCTGTTCTGATGCTTCTCAATGCAAATCATGACTCAGAATAACACGTAGGTTGAACAGATTTGGTATTAGACCAGTCATCATAAATCTATGACACCCATCGTAGTCTTGTGGTGAATCTTGCTCCCTGACTCAGACCCAGGCTGTGTCTATATGGGACTATGTAAATGTGCTGGAAGACTAGGCATGGCACAGTAACAAAGCAGTCATGATGAGATGACAGATGGATATCTGTTGGATAGGCCTACTTCCATTCCTATTGGTCTGAGCAGTCACACATCCACACACACACAGTCCCCCCCCACACACACACACACACAAACATGTGTCAAGTCAACACGGTAAATTGGAGTCATTAAACTAGGGGAAACATCTCCCATGTTTGCTTTAATCTAATTCATTAGTGGGTTCCTGCAGCCTCAGCCTGGCACAATGGACCAGAGACCTCCTCCTCTATGGCTGTATCCCATATGGCGCCCTATTCCATATGAGCCCTGTTCAAAAGTAGTGCACTATGTAGGGAATAGGGTGCAATTTAGGACGCTACCCTCTGGAGATGAAAATAGTGTCTGATTCCCTAGCTGCTGCTGCCTGGGCCTGGCTGTTCAGTCATCTCTCTGTTTAAAGCCCTGGAGCCTAGCCAGCATGGGGATGGGATGGGGAGGCCCTGCTCAGTCCCTGGCCCCAGCCTGTTCCCTGCTCCATTCCCGGCTTTAGCCTGTTCCCTGCTCCATCCCCTGCCCTGGCCCGTTCCACCTCCTCTCAGAGCATGATGATCCTGTCAGGAGAGATTGGGCATGATAGTAGTGAATGATGTTGGGGTTGTCTCTCAATATCTGAACCTCACTACAGTACTTGTAGCCTACTGTATTGCTCAATTACTGTATAAAGAATGTATTGATTGTGTGTGAGTCTCTGTACTGTAAAATTTGCCTGTTGATAAGGTATTCTTCTCAACTGATAAGTTGTTCTGATCTTGAATCACGTGGCATAAGAATCATGTAATGACTAACATCTTTATATGCCATGTCAAGCAATGAATGAAGTACTGTCTGTACCATAAATCTGATATGAAAAATATATTTGCATAACATGTAGTGAGTGATAGATTAGAAACAAAGCTATGGAGTTAACGTTACTGTCAAAAAGAATGGCTGTTGACAGATTTGGCTGTCTGTCATACTGGGGCTGATATAACGTTACTGCCAACGAACAAGCGCAAGACAAATATATCCACTAGCACTATCCTGCTGATTTGATTACCTGGATACAAATGTGAACGTCATGACGACAATGCACGATAGAAATTCGCACTAGTAACAGGCAACTGTTACAATGCAATAACTATGTAACTAATTGGTGTGGTTACAACGTGTCACCACCGCGCCTGTGTTGTTGCTATACGAAGCTGCGTAGCTAGCCTAGCGTTGCTACAGCAAATTTACGATTGCGCGTACACGCACATTGATCGCACACAAGGGCTATACTAGAGTGCCTCTTTGCATTTAGCTATGGGCTAGCATAAAGATAATCAACCTACTTAGGCTATGGGGAAACATTGCGTTCTAGAATATAATCGTAATGCATCTAGCTATGTAACGACCTTGGTAGCGATGATACATTGCGTCAGTCCTTTTAAAATGTAGCTAATGTGGCCTACTGCATTCTTGCATGTTGACATCAGCCAATATTAGCTAGCTAGCTAACTGTCAGTATCCGTTTGCATAGCAGCGGTGTGCATACCTTGACCACTCCAATCCTTGATCCGAAAGGAGCCGGGTGTGGTTACAAAAAATCCTCTATGTTTGTCATGATGGAATGTTGAGACATTGAGTGGAATTCCATAGCGGGGGCGTTATGCATGCGGCGTTGATTCTGCAGCTGAGGTTCACACGCAGACATGTGAATTTAGCAGTGAGATAATGAGTTTTATCTAATCGTCCCTTTTCTCCTTCTCTCCCTGTCAACTCAGCATCTCTCTCTATCGCTGCAGATCCGTGACGTGACTAACGTTACTCCTTCATGATGATCAGCCAGCCTGACTGCGCGCTCGTTCACGATCCTATCCCCCTCGCAACAGCTCGCTATGTAAACGCGTTCGGGTTTTAAAGCGCTAGTGCACGTGTAATTATGATTAATGAGCGTGGCCGCGCCCAATATTCCATAGGAGGTGCCCGGACTTTAGTTACTGTTACTAGGTCTTGCAAGCCTCATATTACAATTTCACCCCCTCTATTCTATTCTATTCTGGTGTATTTTCATTTAATTATTTTCATCAATGAAGATCCAGATATGGCAGCGTTGTGTGCTTTGATATTGTCTCTACCACATGTTAAGATATTGCATTAATAACCGCTATTTCACTGAGCATTTGCTGACAGCTTAGAAATATATATTTTTGGGGGTAAATACTTCAAAGGAGCTTGACGAGGATGTTCAAAACTGCTCATATAGGGTTAGGGTCAAATTCTTGCCACTTGATTATTGTTGACCTATTACATGTGCCAGGTTTTCTCACCGTGCTTACACCTTCCTATTTGTGCATAGATTTTCATTAAAGGCACAACGCAGGTTAAAGGCACAACGCAGGGATTTCTAGGAGTGATCCATAAAGCGATGACGTACTGTCCTTGCAATCCGGGATTTCTTGGGACGTCCATACCACATTGAAGTTTAAATTTAAAATCGTTACGGTAAGAGTAAAGGTTAGGGTTTAGGATAGGGACGTCTCAAGGATCACGGATAGCACTAATCGATTACGTATCCATGCACAAGACAGTACAGTATACAACTCTGTTGCATTTCCTTTTAGCTACCTCAAAACATAATCTGAGAGGAGTTGTTTCGTGTGTAACAGTTACCTCGATCTAGCTGTGATCGCCAATGGAAATCAAACGGTCTGAATGGCCAGCTAGTAGCTAATGTAGCTAGCCTACTGTGTGTTCATGTTGCCCTCTCCAGTCCTGGCAGTATTCTGTCCAGTAGATTCCCACCGCTCTCTCGTCACTACAGGATGCTCAAGCTCTTCGGAGCGCTAGTTCTTGTCCGACTGGCTCTTGCGTGCTTAGCTTCATGGGTGCTGGAGAGCTATGACACCGCTTGGCACCACAAACGTGTTCGGCAGTCTAGCGGCGGGGATGGAGAGGAAGCTAGTAGTAGGACCAGTCTTCCTCTGTATCCCTGCGGCGACTTGGATAACATATTCTGGTTCGTGCAGGTGAGTGGATCCAGCTGCTTACTCAATTTGCTATCTAATTGCTAACTGGCTAGCTAATGGCTGTCACTGCCACTTCACTTGTCACTGTCAATTGTCACTGACTGGCAGAGACAGCTATTAGCGAGTAGCTAAGTAGCCCAAGCAAGCTAATAGATGTGATTGCCTGGTAATAGTGGCTTGCCTTGTAAAAGGCTACACTGAATGCGGTCACTAACAGACCAGTTAGTTGCCTTATTGGGTGCTGTACTGTCATGCATGGACAAAGCAAAGTTTGCACCAGCCAGGCGAGCCAGCCACCGATATTAACCTCTTAAGGATCGGACCCTGTTTTTCAATTTTCGCCTAAAATGACATCCCCAAATCTAACTGCCTGTAGCTCAGGACCTGAAGCAAGGATATGCATATTCTTGATACCATTTGAAAGGAAACACTTTGAAGTTTGTGGAAATGTGAAATTACTGTAGGAGAATATAACACATTAGATCTGGTAAAAGATAATACAAACAAAAAAACATGCGTTTTCTAATTTATTTTTTTGTTCCATCTTTGAAATGCAAGAGAAAGGCCATAATATAATATTGCAGTTTAGGCGCAATTTAGATTTTGGCCACTTGATGGCAAATGTGCCGAATTGGTCAATTGATACATTTTCTTGTACATAACTATAGAGAACATACAAAAATCATATGGTAAAACAAAATGTAAGTTTACACACTCCCAGGAATGTCATACATGATGGATTATTAGTTTATACACTAACTTTCACACATCTAGATGGCCGGGCGGGGTGGGTGTGATGCCAGAGACAGCAGGGGTTCAAACTGTAGAACCCAGTTCCTACATTTGAATATAAACATTGATTTTATCAAACAAAACTATGCTACATTTTATCTCTGAATGAATGAAGTAAGTACATTATTTACCTTCAGAGGTGAATGTATCAAACCAGTTGCCGTGATACGTTTTTTGTTGTTGTGCACTCTCATCAAACAATAGCATGGTATTTGGTCACTGTAATAGCTACTGTAAATTGGACAGTGCAGTAAGATTAACAATAATTTAAGTTTTCTGCCCATATAAGACATGTCTATGTCCTGGAAAGTTTGCTGTTACTTACAACAGTCATGCTAATCACATTAGCGCACGTTAGCTCAACCGTCCCGTATACGGGACACCGATCCCCTGGAGGTTAGCAAGTTGTAAGACTTTGAACACTGTTTTAACTATACTGAACAAAAATACAAACACAACATGTAAAGTGTTGGTCCCATGTTTCATGAGCTGAAATAAAAGATCCCAGAAATGTTCCAAAGGCAAAAAAACGTATTTCTCAAAAATGTATCAAGAAGCTGCTTAAACAGCATGATCATTACACAGGTGCACCTTGTGCTGGGGACAATAAAAGGCCACTCTAAAATGTACAGTTTTTTCACACAACACAATGAATGCCACAGATGTCTCAAGTTTTGAGGGAGCGTTCAATTGGCATTTTGACTGCAGGAATGTCCACCAGAGCTATTGCCAGATAATTGAATGTTAATTTCTCTACCATAAGCCACCTCCAATGTCATTTTAGGGAATTTGGCAGTACATCCTACTGGCCTCACAACCACAGACCTCGTGTAACCACGCCAGCCCACGACCTCCACATCCGGCTTCTTCACCTGCGGGAACGTCTGAGACCAGCCACCCGGACAGCTGATGAAACTGTGGGTTTGCACAACCGAATAATTTCTGCATAAACTGTCAGAAACGTCTCAGGGAAGCTCATCTGTGTGCTCGTCATCCTCACCAGGGTCTTGACCTGACTGCAGTTCGGCGTCGTAACCGACTTCAGCGGGCAAATGCTCACCATAAATGGCCACTGGCACGCTGTAGAAGTGAAACGGATGAATCCCGGTTTCAACTGTACCGGGCAGATGGCAGACAGCATGTATGGCATGGCGTCGTGTGGGCGAGTGGTTTGCTGATGTAAATGTTGTGAACAGAGCGCGCCATGGTGTCGGTGGGGTTATGGTATGGGCAGGCATAGGCTACGGACAATGAACACAATTGCATTTTATTGATTGCAATTTGAATGCACAGAGATACCATGACGAGATCCTGAGGCCCATTGCCGTGCCATTCATCCGCCGCCATCACCTCATGTTTCAGCATGATAATGCACTGCCCCATGTTGCAAGGATCTGTACACAATTCCTAGAAGCTGAAAATGTCCCACTTCTTCCATGGCCTGCATACTCACTAGACATGTCACCCATTGAGCATGTTTGGGATGCTCTGGATCGACGTGTACGACCATTGAAGAGGAGTGGGACAACATTCCAGAGGCCACAATCAACAGCCTGATCAACTCTATGCGAAGGACATGTCGCGCTGCATGAGGCAAATGGTGGTCACACCAGAAACTGACTGGTTTTCTGATCCACGTCCCTACCTTGAAAAAAAAAAGATCTGTGACCAACAGATGCATATCTGTATTCCCAGTCATGTGAAATCCATAGATTAGGGCCTAATGAATTTATTTCAATTGACTGATTTCCTTATATGAACTGTAACTCAGTAAAATCGTTGAAATTATTGCATGTTGCGTTTATGTTTTTGTTCAGTGTAGGTAATAAGTCTGTTGAATAGAGGGGGTGCACCAAGTGGAATTCTGTCCTGTTACGCACAAAGGTGTCTGACATTCATATCACCTGCTTCCAAGACAAAAAACGCATTCCAGACTTCGAGACGTTCTGTACTGATACCATTGAAGTGATTCAACCTGTTCTTGTCCTCGCAACAGGTAAATCAAGCATTGCTTCTTGTTCATTAATTTTGTTGCAGCCTCCAATATTACAGTTAGCTGAGTTGCTGAAATGTTACAAGAGCAACCATGAACCTGAAGTGAGTTATTATTTCTCAGAAGTCTGTCTGTCCGCCTAACAGGTGACCTGACGGATGCGAAGACGGAGAGCAAGGTGGGCTCCCTGCAGCATGAGGTAGAGTGGCAGGCCTATCACAACATCCTGAAGAGGTGCTGGAACGCAACAAATGGATCCACATCTGCTGAAACCATGGTGACTAATAGAAGCTTCCTCTCATATCCTCTTACACGTATTGATTTCTATAAAGAGGAAATCAAGAAGGTCCTATTAACAGGGTTGAGGGATTGGTATGGAATTGGTCCATAAATGTCTAGATTTGTACATGGCCAATCAGTTGAATAGGGAGTTGATTAGAGTATATTCTAGAATAAAGTAAAGACACCACATACCTACAGATATGTGCATTCTTTGTGCATTTTACCTCAAAGCTGAGCAGTCAGTCACTTCACTGCTTAATGCCCCTCCATTGATATTGAATTACAAACACTATTAGAGTTTAAATAACATATCTCCTACAGCCTAACTGTCCACTTTAACCCATTGTTAGAAGCTGCTTCAAATATAAATTCTCTGGTAGACATTAGTTCAGGGCAGATTAGATTGTAGCAGCATTACATTTGTTAGGCAATGTGAGTTCCTGTGGTTTCTGGTAAGGATATATATTCATCAATAAACTTGAGTTGGGAATTAATATCCAGGTCAGAAACCCTTAAAGGAGGCTTTGCCAGAAGAGAGGTTGTACCATTCATTTTGTTGGAAACCTCTTCTCTGTTTGTTGATCCATGATCATTATGTGAAACTGGTATGTGTTCATAATGTTTAGCAAGGTCTCTCTAACTTACATTCCTGTTTTTATTATGTTTCTGACAGATGCCTTCAATATAATTTCATTGGATAGCATCAACAACTACTACAGGTCAGTATTCACTCTTGCCTGCAATGTCTGGAATGAATGTTGTTTACATGTGTCATAATAATAATTATTATAATAATATATATTTTTTAAACACATAAAAATAACTAAACAACAAAAATATAAAAACAACAACAATATATATATACAACAAATGAAAATTAAACATATACTCAAAAAAAAAACACTAAAAATAAAAATAGAAAAAATAAAAATAACAAATAACAAAAAATAATAAACTAATAAAATTAATATATATATTTTTAAAATAATAAAATACTATTTTAAACAAAAAATAAGACAAATAAAAATAAAATATGAAAAAAAAAATTGTAAAGTGGTTGTCCCACTGGCTATCATAAGATGAATGCACCAATTTGTAAGTCGCTCTGGATAAGAGCGTCTGCTAAATGACGTAAATGTAGATGTAAATGTAATGTGTCAAAGATATAGGCTACAGTAGGCCATATGACGTGTGTCACTTTGATTTATGTTCAGAGACTATACAAACTATTTGTATTTGTATTTATCAGGGATCCCCATTAGTTCCTGACAAGGCAGCAGCTACTCTTCCTGGGGTCCAAACACATTAAGGCACTGACATTACACATAAAACAATACATACAACAGTACATCATATAACATTATTACACCACTACATATCTACAATACAAAATGTATATGTCTAGCTTTCTAGCAACCAGCTCTCTACGGCTGTGTTCACACAGGTAGCACAATTCAGATTTTTTTTCTTCACGAATTGGTCTTTTGACCAATCAGATCAGCTCTGAAAAAGATATGATGTGAAAAGATCTAATGTGATTGGTCAAAAGACTAATTCGTGGAAAACAGATCAGAATTGGGCTTCCTGTGTAAACTCAACCATAGCCACCAGTGTAGCTAGTGGGAGTGTGAGTTGCCTCTTTGTGTTCGCTTGTCTGTGTAACATGAGCACAAGAGACTTACAGTATTTATTTATCTGAGCTATCTAAAGAGCTATCTAAAGCCAGAAATAGATGCACACATACAGTTTACAAGCTAGATTCTACAGTAAAAGACAGTTCTCCATCATAAAACAAGGCAGAGGTGTTGAGAGCAGCACACTGTATGCTGTCACCAACTCAGTCACATAATAATGTTGCCTGTTATACCCAGGAAGTACTCAGCCAATCAGAAGGTGGGCTCCTTCCACTATCTCCACAAGACCCCCTTCGGTAACTATTCCTTCATCTGTGCTGATGCTTCCAATACCCCTGGACCCAAGCGGCCGTACAACTTCTTTGGCATTCTCAACCAGGTACACGATGCCCACAACCAGCTCAACACTAGCCTGGTCCCAGATCTGTTTGGCATGACAACAACCATAGAAGTTGGCTGTACAGCACAAACTGATCTGGGACCAGGTTAGCTCAACACAACTGAATACATTTTCTACTCCACTCTACTCTATTCCTACTCCATGTCATTCATTTAAACATAAGACTGAGACATTACAGCCTATCTGCATAATAACTACAGTATGTCTTTATGCAACTCCATACATGACAGACTCAGATGGACCTTTGGCCACTATACCACTTCAAAGGGGTTATGGTTATGGTTAGGGTGTGTGGTTGTGAGGGGTGCTTAGGTAACAGAATAATGTTTGTGGGTTACGTTTCTATTAAGTAAATCTGGTTCTTCTCTTGTCACTGTATGTCCTATTGTTTCTCTGTTGATGTGTAATGGCACATCTCTAACATCAACACCCCATACAACACATCATTTCCATTTAATCCCATATGGATATGTTTTGGACAAAGAATAACTTCTAAAAGTTAGAATACCTCATGAAACAAGTTACTATCTGGTAACTATGGAAGTGTTATGGTTGTTATAACAACCATGTCATTTTTGCCTGTGTGCGTGGAGCTCGGCTGTAGCGTACCTGTGTGAACACCTGCACACCCTGTGGGGCCTGACGTCTGTACTGCACAGCCGACAGGTGCCCCCTCTGTTTGTGTCCTTCTCAACCCTAAACCCCCTGGCCTGACAGTCCATAAATCCCAAATTAAAACCTAGGCCTCTCTTGAGAGGATTGGATAGGTGTAAGCAATATCTTGCCCTCTGATAGGCCAGGTGTAAAAAAATAAAAATAAAAGTTAACCCAAAATAAGCTAGGACTGTTATTAAAAGGCTTATTAAAACATTCAGTGAAAGTTTTAAGGAAGTTATTCAAAAACCTCGAAATAACCCATCATTTCCATTCTCAAAGTGTTAATAAAACCTCCCAAGAAAACATTCAAGGAACCAAAGTAAAATGTTCTCAGAACCCCCCATTCAACCTAAAAATGAACGTTCCCAGAACAGGCTACATTTTCACTTCCGTTCTCAATGTTTCCATTCCCAGAATCAATGGGAAACCAAAAATGTTCGTTCCCACAACATTCCAAGGAACCAAATGTGCTAGCTGGGATATGTTAGGAATTTGTAAGTGCTTAAGATCCAGTTCAATCTCTTTAACTGTTTTCCTTTGTCTCCCAGCGTCTTCAAGTCTGACCTCTTGGGCCTGTCTGTCCCTGCACCTGGTCATTAAAGCAGACACCTTTTACTACTCTCTGATGCTCTTCAACCTCTGCGCTGCCTTAGGTGAGTCTCCTACTGGGTCCAGAGGACAACCATCCATTAAACTCTACCTGTCTCTCCACCCTGTCAGCCGGTCTCAACTCGCTCCCTACCCCTTGCCCTTTCAATGTTTATAGATCTGTAAAGTGTAAACCTGTAATCCTGCTACAACTACCTACCCAGCCCGTTTAGATCTCCAAACATCTTAGGGTTAGGGCCAAGGGGAAGCAAGCCAATTGGGACAGACTGTGTGCGTCTGTCCACCACGTGTGTGTATCCATCTAGTCACTCTCTGTAGGCCCCTGGTTCATAGGAGAGTTGATTGATGGCCACAGCGGAGCTTGCTTTGACTTTGGAGTGTTCATCGACGGACACTTCATCGAGGTAAGTCTCACTTATGTCATTGGGGTTGTGCAGGTGAGGAGGCTGGTATTTCATCATGATCGTTAATAAGACATTATAAGGTGGTCATACATGCTTATGGCAAGTCTTTCAGTGCAATATACCTGCATTATAGGGCATTATGCTTGCAGGCTTTTAGTAAAGTTCTACCAGACAGATACAGTGGAAGACTACAAGGCAGTGCTTCTAGTTCAGTTAAAGGGTTACCTGTAGTTCACCAACTCTCTCTCTCTCTCTCTCATATTTCCCAACAGGTGATCTTATTCAACACCTGTGCTAGAGCCTTCACCTGCGTAGTCGTGGCAACTCCTTCCGCTAGCACTTGTTCCGTCCGGGCTGTCGGTGGAAGACTCTGGGGGTGCACACAGCCATGTTGCTGCTGCTGACCTGGCAGGGATACTCCTGTTACTTCCTGCTGGAGACATACAGACCTCTGGCCTTCTCCCTGTCCCCGGTCCGCACGTGGGCAGTAGGGCTCGCCCTGCTACTGGTCTACCGCCCCTGGATGGGCCCCGCCCCCCATCTCCGTGACGACAGCACGACAACAACAGCCTCTTGACAGTTGCACTTCTGTTCTTGACTTTCTACTACGGACTTCTCTTTGAGCCACATCTTTGTATTTAGTTTACCATAACTATCTATCCATTCTTCTTTTCCACATTCAGACTAAGTCAGACTCTTACGCTTTGTGCACTCTTCTCCCTTCACAGCCACTCCATCACTCTTCTATTTTCCACTTTCCACATTTCTAAATAGTTTAAGAGTAGAGTTGTTTCATATGTATCTTAGTGTATGGCATGTGTAGACCACATCCCTAGACATAGTCACAGCTATGAAGGTCTCCTTGGTACAGTGAAGTCACTAGACTACACCAGTATATATTGTGAAGAACAGAGAAAATATATATTGTGGATAGAATTGCTTGTTCAGCCAACATGACTGCGGTTTCTCAATAGGAGAAGGCTGACTTAGACAGTATGATGAATTGTCTCTCAGCTGTATTGCTGTGGTAAAAATTGTATTATTAGTTGACCACTTGAGACTTGATTTGTAGCAGTTATTGAAAGTGCTGCCTTGGCCAACTGCCACACACATCACCACTGCCAAAGTCCTGCTCTGGCCTCTGGAGTTTTTCTGTGACGAGTAAATGCCTATGAGAACGTGATGACACAGCAAATTGAACTGACACTTGCAACAGTTAACATTTACATAGGTCATTTTGTTTAACCCTTAATAGTATATTAGTAATTGTTGTATATTCTGTAGCTATGGCAAACTACAGAAATATTTGACAAGAAAATTATCATTTTCTTTAAAGTATTATTACATCTGTTTTTTTATTTTGTTGCTCTTTGAAAATCTTCTGGCTAAAGATATCAGCTGTTTCTCAGGAATGGGAGGACGTGAACAATAGGCTGTGTTTTGGGTCGGGCTATATGACAACACATATATATTCCATAGTAGCTCATAGTGGTGAATCCATCCACTCAAATCCTGTTAAATAATCAATACTTTTTAGTGGTTTTCAAAATTAACGTAAAATGAACGTTAAATAATAGCTAGGGTGAAATCACCTGAGATTTGTATTATTATTATGCTGGTTAGTTATTTATCCTGTTTGTATTGTGTGATTTCCTTGCACTGATTTCCTGCACTGGTGAAGGTTATTCCCTACTGATAAGTAGATTTGGGCAGCTTTGTGTTGTATTTTATCTCTAGAATGAAGATATAATTTCGGGGAGTTTTCAGACCAACACTGGTTGCAAATATAGGGCATTAATCTGGAATCTATCAGGGTTGGGGTCCAATTTACCATTGAATGAAGATTGGAATTTCAGTTTACTTCCTGAGTTGAACGACAAAGAACAAAATAGTGTCTCATTAACTTTACCGATACTCGCTCAGTACCTCCCACAAGCTATGTGACACGTCGTCCACTAGAGGGCAGACTACCAAGGCTTGAAGGGTCTCTTACAATAATCTCCATGCCCTATTTGCCACTCAAGGACATTCAGAGACTTGTCCCGAAGCCACTCCTGCGTTGTCTCGGCTGTGTGCTTAGGGTCGTTGTCCTGTTGGAAGGTGAACCTTCGCCACAGTCTGAGGTCCTGAGTGCTCTGGAGCAGGTTTTCATCTATGGATCTCTCTGTATTTTGCTCCGTTCATCTTTGCCTCGATCTTGACTAGTCTCCCAGTCCCTGCCGCTGAAAAACATCCCCACAGCATGATGCTGCCACCACCATGCTTCACCGTAGGGATGGTGCCAGGTTTCCTCCAGACGTGACGATTGGCATTCAGGCCAATGAGTTCAATCTTGGTTTCATCAGACCAGAGAATCTTGTTTCTCATAGTCTGAGGGTCCTTTAGGTGCCTTTTGGCAAACTCCAAGCGGGCTGTCATGTACCTTTTACTGAGGAGTGGCTTCCGTCTGGCCACTCTACCATAAAGGCCTGATTGGTGGAGTGCTGCAGAAATGGTTGTCCTTCTGGAAGGTTCTCCCATCTCCACAGAGGAAATCTAGAGCTCTGTCAGAGTGACCATCGGGTTCTTGGTCACCTCCCTGACCAAGGCCCTTCTCGCCCGGTTGCTCAGGCGGCCAAACAATTCCTTCGACCTCATGGCTTGGTGTTTGCTCTGACATGTACTGTCAACTGTGGGACCTTATATAGACATGTGTGTGCCTTTCCAAATCATGTCCAATCAATTGAATTTACCACAGGTGGACTCCAATCAAGTTGTAGAAACATCTCAAGGATGATCAATGAAAACAGGTTGCACCTGAGCTCAATCAATCAATCAAATGTATTTATAAATCCCTTTTTACATCAGCAGATGTCACAAAGTGCTATACAGAAAACCCAGCCTAAAACCCCAAACAGCAAGCAATGCAGATGTAGAAGCACAGTGGCTAGGAAAAACTCCCTAGAAAGGCAGGAACCTAGGAAGAAACCTAGAGAGGAACCAGGCTCCGAGGGGTGGCAAGTCCTCTTCTGGCTGTGCCGGGTGGAGATTATAACAGTACATGGCCATTAAGGCCAGTTTTTCTCCAAGATGTTCAAACGTTCATAGATGACCAGCAGGGTCAAATAATAATCACGGTGGTTGTAGAGGTTGCAACAGGTCAGTACATCAGGAGTAAATCTCAATTGGCTTTTCATAGGTTGAAATAGCAGGTGCGGTAGAAAGAGAGAGTTGAAAACAGCAGGTCTGGGACAAGGTAGCACGTCCGGTGAACAGGTCAGGGTTCCATAGCCGCAGGCAGAAGAGTTGAAACTGGAGCAGCAGCACAACCAGGTGGACTGGGGACAGCAAGGAATCATCAGGCCAGGTAGTCCTGAGGCATGGTCCTAGGGCTCAGGTCCTCTGGGAGGGGAGGGAGAGAGGGAGAGAGAGAGTATTAGAGGGAGCATACTCAATTTCGAGTCTCATAGCAAAGTTTTTTATTTTTTATACATTTGCAAACATTTCTGAAAACCTGTTTTCACTTTGTCATTATGGGGTATTGTGCGTAGATTGATGAGGAAACATTTGTATTTAATCAATTTTAGTATAAGGCTGTAACGTAACAAAATGTGGAAAAAGTCAAGGGTCTGAATACTTTCCCGAATGCACTGTACATGTGGGTAGGAGTAAAAGTCACTAGACAATCAGGATAGATAATAAACAGAGTAGCAGCAGTGTATATGAAGTGTGAAAGCGTGTCTATGTGTGAGTGTTTGTGTGGCGTCAATATGCGTGTGTGTGTGGCAGGTAGCCTAGTGATTAAGAGTGTTGGGCCAGTAACCGAAAGGTCGCTGGTTCAAATTCCAAGCCGACTAGGTGAAAAGTCTGTTGATGTGCCCTTGAGCAAGGCACTTAACCCTAATTGCTCTGGATAAGAGCGTCTGCGTGTGTGTGGGAGTGTCAGTGTAGTATGTGTGGGTAGAGTCTAAGTGAGTGTGCATAGAGTCAGTGCAAGGGAGTCAGTGCAAAACAATTCAGATAAATAATAAAGGGGGTCAATGTAAATTGTCTGGGTAGCCATTTTATTAACTGTTCAGCAGTCGTATGGCTTGGGGGTAGAAGCTGTTCAGGTGCCTTTTGTTCACAGACTTGGCGCTCCAGTACCACTTGCCGTGCGGTAGCAGAGAGAACAGACTATGACTTGGATGGCTGGAGTCTTTGACAATTTTTTGGGCCTTCCTCTGAGCCGAATATATATTGATAAAATTAAATCAAATCAAATTGTATTTGTCACATGCGCCGAATACAACAGGTGTAGACGTTACAGTGAAATGCTTACTTACAAGCCCCTAACCAACAATGCAGTTTTAAGAAAGAATACAATACAAAAATACAATATAAAATAATACGAAATAAAAGTAACAAATAATTAAAGAGCAGCAGTAAAAATAACAATAGTGAGGCTTTATACAGGGGGTCAATGTGCGGGGGCACCGGTTACTCAAGATAATTGAGGTAATATGTACATGTAGGTAGAGTTCTTAAAGTGACTATGTCACCTTGTCCAAGAGAGATTTACATGGTTATCAAAACAACACGCCCGGGTAAGCCTACACGAAACACAGCCCTTATTTTAAGTGTTTCTAAAATCCCCTATGGGAGAAATGAATCGGGGAAAAACGATTGGAACCGTTTCCTCCCGAGTGGAGCAGTGGTCTAACGCTGTGCCACTAGAGATCCTGGTTCGAATCCAGGCTCTGTCGTAGCCGGCCGCGACTGGGAGACCCATGGGGCGGCGCGCACAATTGGCCCAGCGTCGTCCAGGGTAGGGGAGGGATTTGGCCGGCAGGGGATGTAGCTCAGTTGGTAGAGCATGGCGTTTGCAACGCCAGGGTTGTGGGTTCGATAAAATAATGTATGCACTAACTGTAAGTCGCTCTGGGTAAGAGCGTCTGCTAAATGACTAAAATGTAAATGTAAATGTAAGTCGCTCTGGATAAGAGCGTCTGCTAAAATGACTAAAATGCAAAATGTTTCCCTGTTTGACCGCTAGGGCTCTATACAGCTCCTTATGCCGCGTTCAAATGGGAACTCTCCGACTGGGAAACATCGTTTTGAACGGTCATCCACCTCGGAATTCCAACTCGGGAACTCGGGCCTCTTTCTACAGCTCTGACTTTCCGACCTAAAGATCCCTGACGTCATGATTTCACCTCGTATTTGTCCGAGTTCCCAGTTGTTTTGAACGTGGCATTAGTGCCAGCATTGTGGTGGTAAATAGACAGCAACGAAAATATAGATGAAAAATCTCTTGTTAAATAGTATGGTCTACAGCTTATCATGAGGTATTCTAACTCAGGCAGAACCTCGACACTTCCTTAATAGTAGAGATCGCGCAGCAGCTGTTGTCAATAAAGATACACCACCACCCCTGATCTTACCGGAATCTGCCGTTCTGTCCTGCCGATGCATAGAAAAAAGAGCTCGATTTATATTATCCATGTCCCTGTTCAGCCATGACTCCGAGAACCATAGTATCTTAACCTGCTACGTAAGTTCTCCTAACATGCTACGTTAATGATCCTAACCTGCTATGTAAACAAACCAGTCGTGGCGACAAAGAGGGGGCTTGGTTTCCCTGGGCGATTCTTCCCTGGAGTTTTCCTGGACACGGGTCGCAGTCAGACCAAAAGGTTTTGCTCATTGTTCTATTTGTGGTCAGACCTTATTGCATTAGCTTGGGAGAAGGCTACACATCCCAGGCCGGAAGTTTAGCCGCACTCATTGCACATGCGGAATCTTCTCTCATCAAAATAGCAGAAGTAAACGTTATTTTCATTTATATGGGCATAATGTGGTCCTTTGTAGCTCAATTGGTAGAGCATGGTGCTTATAACGCCAGGGTAGTGGGTTCGATCCCCGGGACCACCCATACGTAAAAATGTATACACACATGACTGTAAGTTGCTTTGGATAAAAGCGTCTGCTAAATGGCATATTATTATTAAATCTTGTGTTTATGCCGCGATTGGTGGTGGTGGTTGACCCATTGTTTTCCTCAACTCTTTGCGATTAAGCAATTGCGCCGCCTACAGTAGGGAGTACGCCAGGGTATTTTCGTACGCTAAGTATTAAAAATGGTGTGCGCCCTCACCCAATATGATATCTGTGTACTCTGTATGGTTTCTCATAAATTGTAGACAGCCTTCATTTTTACTCTCTGTCGAGTGTCGCATTACTTCCACAACAATGAATGAAGAGATGTGCCTAGTTGAGTTGCATTGCAACAACTCATAATAAAGCGTACGCTATACATTCACAATCATCATGCAATGATTTCAGCGGCAAGAGTAGGAACTAGGAAGTGACGCTCCGAAAAGCAGAAAAAAAAGTTTTCTGTTTCAGAAGAGACTGAGAGAAAATGCCGAGCAGAACATTGTAGACTACCGACTATAGGCTACAAGGTAGGCTAAAGTAGAAGTTGCATTTATTCGTGTGTGTAATAATGTCAAAACTTGTCAATGTTAATGTGACAACTTGTCAATGTGTCTAAACTGCTCTACGGTGAAAGAAAGGTATCAATATAGGATTCAGGATATGGGTCCGATATGCATAATTAATTGTCCCCTCCATGTAGCATATTTCATCGACAATGGCTGCATTTAAAAACACATCTCAATTCATCTCCATGGAAATCCTGCATATTGATCTAGAATTTCTATGCAGTAGGATAGTTTAGACTTGAGACAGAATCGCGTCGTTCAATAGCTCGGATGGCAAGGGTGGAGGCAGTGTTACAATTGCTGCACCATAGCCTATCTCCGGTGCAACCCCCCTGTCCCCTGCAGTGTGGGGTAGAGTTCCACATCACGATCGAAAGTTACATTGTGTATTCCCGTACAATAGATCAGGAGTCGCGTTTATCAATCGGTATGTATACAATAAGATTATTTGGAATGCAACAGTTGCAGGCCTTCTGCTAAGGCGTCTTCCTGGTCTATTGTAGGCTATCATACATTTTATGATGAAACCAGAAAGTGGAACTATGTCTGTAACATTACACATCTGAGCTGTGTCCTGCACGGGTCCTGCACAGGTCCTGCACAGAAGAGTGAAGTGGAGTTTTTGACTATAGACGGTAGTTTTAGTTTTATTAACCGTTCATTACCAGTTTAATGCCAGTTGCTGTGAAGGACAATTATAACTAAGTCAATTGATGAATATATTGTTTGGATAGGCTAATGGATATGCCCTGTGCCAAGCACTTTCTTTTTAGAAGGTAGATTTTAAATGTCATTTTGGCCTTTCTCCCAATGGAAGACTAAAAGAGTGCATATGATATTGACATCACGTTGATACAAAACGACAGGCCTAATAAAACACTCACACAGGCACACACACAATCTCACAACCCACTCACTCTCACAGAGCTTGGCTGGCATATGCAGTGAATAGCATGTGTGAATGTTTCCAAGCTTTGCAACGTTATTTTAAGGTACAGCAGAGAGAGCAGAGAGTATAATGGGACACAGAGTGGGGCTAGCAGTATCCCCTTTCTGTCAGCAGACTATTTGCTATGCACCTCACTGACTGTATGTTGCTCTGGATAAGGGTGTCTGCTGCTAAATGACCAAAATGTAAATGCAATGTTTGAGACATTGTAATAATTGTGCAATAATATTGTAAAACTGTTGTAATAGTGCCATGAAGAGCAATTCTACTGCGGAGAACGGTGTAAAGAGAGGTTTATTCTCCCTATCTTAAAGGTCCAATGCAGCCGTTTTTATCTCAATATCAAATCATTTCTGGGTAACGATTAAGTACCTTAATGTGATTGTTTTAAATTTAAATTGTCAAAAAGAAACAAAAATACTTCTTATCAAAGGGCAATTTCTCAAGCAAGAATTTTGCTAGGACTGTCTGGGAGTGGTCTGAGTGGGGAGGGGAAAACTTAAAATGTGCTGTTATTGGCAGAGAAGTTTGGAACCCTCTTTCTTATTGGTCTATTAACTCCATCCCACCAAAACTGCCTGAAATTTCAGGCAGTCTTTTCAAACAGCTCTTACACTAAAGGGCATTATCATAATTTTCACAATTTCACAGCATTATTCCAAACTCATAGTGTGGAAATATATATAAAACACAGGAAAATCAAGTTTTTGACTCCCCTAGACCTTTAAAACTATGCAAGGGCCTCTGGCATTTGTAATATTAAACCTACACCAGCTTCAAACAGCTGAAAATACAATATTTTTGTTTATGGAAAATATATTTCATAGCGGGTCAGATGTTACAAAGATACTCGACACAATGACTGCTTGTTTTGTCACAAACTGAAATTAGTGCTTTTGAGCCGTAAATTACAGCGCCCCTCATGCAAGAGGAAAACCATATATGGTCGTGGAAGTAGGTGTGGCGAGCAGACTGGAGAGGATCACAAGGATGAGCCGAAAGAATGTGTTGTTCGATTGGGAGAGCGTTTACAGCGATAGAAACAAGGCTGCATTGGACAGCGGATGGGTTGTGTACATGTAGGCTATTTGTGCAATAGTAACGCAATAATGTGCAACACTTCTTGTGCGACATTGTCCATATTTTTGCAGATCATTGCTCCATTTTGGACCGGATAGCACGTTTGTTCTAACGACATCGGTCTACCTCATTCTTTGACTTGAAAAATAATAGTGAGGTCAGCATAGAATGACTCAACGCTAGAGATGCATGCAGTCAAATCTCCGTTTGATTGCACACTGTGGGGCGCGTGGACCTGGGGACAGTTGCTGCACTGGTGGTCATCGCAGAAACATGACAACACAGTGAGTGATCTGATAGGAACTGGGATTTATATATTTGTGCTTGTTGATCAGTAAATGAGAACTAAGAAGCATGCAAGTGAATGGTTGACATTAGTTGTAAACAAAGTTTACCATTGCATTATATAGGCTGTTATGCATATTAAACCTAATGATCAGCTGTTTAGATATCTCTGTGTGTGTGTGTATTACTTAATATGCAGTGTTTCTTTAGAAAAGGAAGAAGTGACTGTTCATATGACGTAGGTTATTAACCACGTTGACATGTTGAGCAGCCCTAGATCCGCTGCGCGTGGTCTATAGCCTATCTTTCTTTTATCTTGGAGCTCGTGCTTGTGTAGCCTATATAGGGTACATTGTTGCCTCACTTTGTTGCAACGTGCCATGGAATTAGTGACTGGATAATCCGTGTTCTGCAACAAAGGACTGCCTTCTCGTAAATAGCGCTGAGCTGGCTGGCGGTGGGGACGCCGTGCGGAGGTGGGGGGTCCAGCAAGGGTTGTTCCGATATAGAACGCAACATGTTTTTTCTTTTCCTTTTTTTTGCTGTCTGTGGGGAATTCTTCTCACTCCCCCATGTCAAATACAACGACTGTGCGTTCGCTTTCACCGCGGTGCCCCTTGGGTGCACGGTATTCGCTGTTTAAATTAAGAAACGCTCGGGGATTAGGTAATTACGGTTTAGGTACTATATTAACGGCGTTACCTTGGTTAAAACCGACCGGGGGTTGTTACTGTGTCATTATCCTACTAACCTACACTCGATAGCCTATAGAAAGGTTAGGGGGACATCGTGTTACTGCGCACATATTTCATATTGCATAAACAACACTGCAAAACACACTCCATATGATTTCTGCTGTTCAGCAAAATAGGCCAAGGCAATGCGATTTGCACGTTCTTAATATAGGGTGCTCACTCCTCTCTCCAATTCTATGAAATTGATAAGAGGTATTTCTTCATGAACACGGTGATGCATTCACATTGTTTTTTATAGCCTATATTGGAACAGCATCTACATAATTGTTCCTCATTTGGATTTTAGAAGAACACGCTATAATAATATGTTATAAATATCCTTGGCCAGTGCAATAGAGTGTCCTGTCCTCACCATGGTGCTGAGTGATTCGTGCTTTTTGAAGTCGTTTCGTTTCCGTTTGAATAATAAAAAAATAATCAAGGTTTTCAATTAAGGTTTGGATCATTTTTGCTGTCTGACAAAATCACAATTTTAGTAGTTCTTCAAAGTAAATAAGGCATACTTTTATGACTGCTGAATAACAGATATCAATCACTTAGATCATGTATTTTCACTTAGAGATACATCATGAAGCAACTGCTCTCGATCCCTCATGCATTTTTCTGTCTGTTTTACATTGCAGGTGTAAAAGAAACAGAACCTGGACAAGTAGGCTCGCAATGGATTAGGGTCATTGTAGTTAATTACCACGTTATCTGTGCTAAACTATTTAGAATAATGGCCGTTGGAAACTACAACTCCCTACTACTACAGTTCGGGTTTGATCTGATTTATCTCTAGAGAAAATGGCCAATGTGCGCATTGAACTCACAGAAAAAAAACCCCGAAATAAATTCAAATAATTGAATGAACTGATGTCAGTCAGTTAGTTGTTTAAAAACCAAAAAATAACCAACATTTCGGTTAGTCACTCAGCACTACCTCACTGTGAAGTGTGGTCGGTCAGACAGTCAAGTTACAATGTTGCCCCAGTGCAGGATATGAACTGCTGCAGCTGTCTATTTTAAAGTTGCTACATCCATTTTTGGATTTAGAAATTAATTATATATAGGCCTACCCATTGATTTTTGAAAAATATTACTTATAAATGCCTCATGAGCTTAGTTCACCTCATCAGCCCAAAATATTATTTATTTTTTTAGGCAATGTTTGTAAACAAAGTAAATGTAAACAGACACTGTATAGCTTCAAAACATGGTTAAAATTATAATTTTGATATCGTGGATGGTCAGTCCTTGCATCCAGAACTCTGTCTATGAATTTGAGAGTGGTTACATTTCTCCAGGCCCATCCTTCAGCATTTACCAAAACAGAGGTGGGGTGACCCTTAGTTATTGTTTGAATGAAGGACTGTAGCTTTAAGGTGTGTGTTTCCTAGATGGTTGCTACCTAGGCCATACAGCTCCTTTGGAGATTGTAGTGCATGCTATCAGTGCATGCTATAAAATATTTCAATTGCAATTAAATTCAATTGCAGAGGGGTCTGTATCTTTGTGTATCCAGATTGCGATTGTCATAACGTGTTGTCATGACAATGGAAGTGATGGCCAGAAAGATTTGGACTACAATACATTTGCCTTTTTTATATGTCAAAGCCGACTGACTAGCTGTGACGGAAAATTAAAATGTCATATTTTGAACTTTAGGCCTTTATTCTAAAGGTAATTGTGAGTCATGGTTATTCTCTCATTATCCCATCTCTTGTTTTCCTATTGAACATGCAGGAACAGGGTCAAGGGGTGACAGGTTCCCCTTTTGAGGATGCAGGAACAGGGTCAAGGGGTGACAGGTTCCCCTTTTGAGGATGCAGGAACAGGGTCAAGGGGTGACATGTTCCCCTTTTGAGGATGCAGGAACAGGGCCAAGGGGTGACATGTTCCCCCTTTGTCCTGAATGACTCAGAGACCAGTGAGTCAGAGCACCAGTGCAAAAAGAGAAAGTAGTATGCATCCCAAATGGCACCACATTCCCTAATTAGTGCACTAATTTAGACCAGGACCCATATGAAATAGGGTGCCATTTGGGGCACAACCAAGTAACATTTAGCCTCAGAATCTCTTTTTGGTGTATTAATTCATTCAGAAAGGGAGCAGCTCTCACTGTGCCTACCCAGACAGACAAGTCAACCAATCAATAAAGTTGATTTATAAAGCCCTTGTTACAGCAAGTCAATTAAATTCAAGAGGAAGCTTTAATATGACAGTAGAAATTAGCAAACGGGCCACAACGGTGAATATTGGTAAAATCACACTCATTCTCACGCTGTGTGGTGTGTGTAATAATAATAATAATAATAATAATAATAATAAATGGTTGCTGATATTTGTCCTGTTTCACACATGTGTGTATTAATACGCATGTGTGAATTGGAAATGTTTGTTTTTGCATATCCCAACTCTCCCTGAGACACCCTCGGAGAGTGGGGTCACAGCTGTGTGTGTCTGTGTGTGTGTGTGTGATGGCTGTGTGTGTGATGGCTGTGTGTGTGTGTGTGTGTGTGTGATGGATGTGTGTGTGTGTGTGTGTGTGTGTGTGTGATGGCTGTGTGTGTGTGTGATGGCTGTGTGTGTGATGGCTGTGTGTGTGTGTGTGTGTGATGGCTGTGTGTGTGATGGCTGTGTGTGTGTGTGTGTGTGTGTGTGTGATGGCTGTGTGTGTGTGTGTGTGTGATGGCTGTGTGTGTGATGGCTGTGTGTGTGTGATGGCTGTGTGTGTGATGGCTGTGTGTGTGATGGCTGTGTGTGTGTGTGTGTGATGGCTGTGTGTGTGATGGCTGTGTGTGTGTGTGTGATGGCTGTGTGTGTGATGGCTGTGTGTGTGTGTGTGTGTGTGTGTGTGTGTGTGATGGCTGTGTGTGTGTGTGTGTGTGTGTGATGGCTGTGTGTGTGATGGCTGTGTGTGTGTGATGGCTGTGTGTGTGATGGCTGTGTGTGTGATGGCTGTGTGTGTGTGTGTGTGATGGCTGTGTGTGTGATGGCTGTGTGTGTGTGTGTGATGGCTGTGTGTGTGATGGCTGTGTGTGTGTGT
This sequence comes from Coregonus clupeaformis, assembly GCF_020615455.1. Lineage (NCBI taxonomy): Eukaryota > Metazoa > Chordata > Actinopteri > Salmoniformes > Salmonidae > Coregonus > Coregonus clupeaformis. The sequence continues at coordinate 11,254,609 of NC_059220.1, read as the reverse complement.
GTGTGTGATGGCTGTGTGTGTGATGGCTGTGTGTGTGTGTGTGATGGCTGTGTGTGTGATGGCTGTGTGTGTGTGTGTGTGTGATGGCTGTGTGTGTGTGTGATGGCTGTGTGTGTGATGGCTGTGTGTGTGTGTGTGTGTGTGTGTGTGTGATGGCTGTGTGTGTGTGTGTGATGGCTGTGTGTGTGATGGCTGTGTGTGTGATGGCTGTGTGTGTGTGTGTGTGTGTGTGTGTGATGGCTGTGTGTGTGTGTGTGATGGCTGTGTGTGTGATGGCTGTGTGTGTGTGTGTGTGTGATGGCTGTGTGTGTGTGTGATGGCTGTGTGTGTGATGGCTGTGTGTGTGTGTGTGTGTGTGTGTGTGTGTGTGATGGCTGTGTGTGTGTGTGGATGGCTGTGTGTGTGATGGCTGTGTGTGTGTGTGTGTGTGTGTGTGTGTGTGTATGGCTGTGTGTGTGTGTGTGATGGCTGTGTGTGTGATGACTGTGTGTGTGTGTGTGTGTGTGTGTGTGATGGCTGTGTGTGTGTGTGTGATGGCTGTGTGTGTGATGACTGTGTGTGTGTGTGTGTGTGTGTGTGTGTGTGTGTGTGATGCTGTAGTACATCCTCCTCTATCTACTGCTGTGTCACTCTCAGAACCTCATGTAAATTGATGGTGTCTTGAAGCGGTCATTTGACTGTTGCAACCAGTTAGTTACCATGTGATCAGGAAGTATTTAACCTTTATAACAACATTGCTTCTGCAAGGGAGTCCAGCTTCAGTGTGTGTGTGTGTGTGTGTGTGTGTTACCATGTGTGTTACTATGTGTGACTGTGACTGTGTGTGTGTGACTGTGTGACTGTGTGTGTGTGACTGTGTGTGTGCGTGTGTGTGTGTGACTGTGTGTGACTGTGTGTCTGTAACTGTGTGTGACTGTGTGTCTGTAACTGTGTGTGACTGTGTGTGCGCTTGCATGTGTGTGCTAGGCTGTGTCATTACTAGCTTAGCTCACATGACACAGGGGTAAGGACACACTGCATGCAGGGAGCCAGGCAGGCACACTTTCAACACACACACACACTCACACACACACACACACACACACACACACACACACACACACACACACACACACACACACACACACACACACACACACACACACACACACACACACACACACACACACACACACACACAGCCATCACACACACACTCACACACAGCCATCACACACACACACTTTCATTCCCTTCTTTCTATCTCACCCAACCCGTTACCTTTCACTGGTACTCCATTGTGTTGGAAAGGGTTTTTACATGGCTGCAGGCAGCTTTAACAATAGGTCCATTAGGAACCCTGTTGGGACCTCTCTGGACTGCCCTGTAACATGCCTGACCCCTCTGGTCTCTTCACAGGATGTCTCCCATGAATGAACGAGGCTAGTGGACATCCAGACATCTCTATCAGCACCGGCAACCTCTCAATACAGCAGGAAGACGAGTTAAAGGGAAGAAGGAGAAGACTGGGTTTGGTCTACGTCCAGTCCAACTCCCTGGCTGTTGGTTGCATATGTGGTTTGGTGATTTCTGTTGAAATATGCAACTCCCTCTCCTAGGGTGTGTGCTGTGAACATTCTAATCCCTTTGTCTTCAGATAAGGACAGTGGAAGAGAACCACTTTGGGCCATACGTTGATTGGTGGTCTGTGTGGTTGGGGGACTGTTGTATACCTAGTACCCCATACACCCCCCACCTCCACCTAGCCCCGTTATTCATGCTAGACATGAGTTTACCATCCCAGCAGAAACCCAACAGTAAGAGAACAGGCAAGCGCATCTCTTTTTTCAACGACCAAGGAGTGGCGATGAAGGAGACGTCCTCTCAGCAGCATCCAGAAGGTTCTTACTACGGCCTTGGTGCCCCAGCCCCAGATCCTGGTCCTGGCCAGAGTAAGGCTGCAGGCACCGTCACCTCCACAACCTCCAACCCAGAGGCTCCACATACTGGTATGTACCTCAACTCAGTGATCTTCAGTCCAGAGAAAGGAGACCAGAGTCGGGGACATTACCAACAGACTGTACCCATGAAGTGGGCTCACCAGGACCCAGCAGCTCAACCACAGCCTCAACAGAGAACTGGAACTGAGAACTGGACACAGGGTGTAACTATGGCTAACTGGGGGCAGAACTTTGCTCCGTACCTAGGGGGCGTCAACGTCAGTGACTCACGGTCCCAGACCAAGACTGCCTTTGCCAAGCAGCAGATCCGTGAGGGGCCTCCACCCCTGCAGCCCCAGCAGCCCCAGCCCCAGATCCAGCCCCCTAGTAGGGCTGTGGAGAAGCAACCACCCCAGCAGAAGCAGGTGGTTAACCTTAACCCTCTCCCTGGTGGAGGAGAGGCCTACAGAGACGTTAGGGATGTGGCCAAGCCTCACAGTCTAGAGTGGGAGCAGCAGCATCAGGCTTCCCAACAGCAACAGCAACAGCAGTCCCAGAACCAGGTGTTTCCACAGACCCTTAAGCCTGGGGCTCTAAATGCCCAGCAACACAGCACATCCAACCCTGGGGGCAGCTCCGTGCTTCAGCCCTTCCAGCTAGCCTTCGGCCAGCCCAAGCAACACCTAACGGCTGGCTACTACCAGGTGTTTCAGGGGGGCAACAGGACTTTACCCAATCTGAACTACAACGTCCAACAGCCCAAACCCCAACCACATCCACAGACCCAACCACATCCACAGACCCAACAGCCCAAACCCCAACCACATCCACAGACCCAACAGCATCCACAGACCCAACAGCATCCACAGCTCCAGCAGCAGCTGCAACAGACCCAACAGCATCCACAGACCCAACAGCATCCACAGACCCTACAGCATCCACAGACCCAACAGCATACACAGAGCCAACAGCATCCACATCTCCAGCAGCAGCTGCAACAGACCCAACAGCATCCACAGCTCCAGCAGCAGCAAATAAAACAACAACAACAGCAACAGAAACAAATATTACAGGAACAACAACATATGCAACAACAACATCATCAGATGCAACAGCAGCAAATGCTTCAGCATCAACAGCATTTACAACAACAGCAACAACAACTACACATACAACAAGAGCAAGAGTTACAACAGCAACAACAACAACAACAAATACAACAGCAACAGCAACAGCAAATACAGCAACAATTACAGCAACAACAACAAATACAACAACAGCAATTGCAGCAACAACAACAACCCCAACATATTCTAGAATACTACCCCAGCAGCCAGAACCCACCTACCCACCCACACCCTCACTCCCAGCCGCCCGTGTTGGTGCACTCCCAAGAGCCCTCTGTTCAGGCATCAACCCCCCCAGACCTCCAGGAGACGTCCTCAGACCCTCTAAACATTCCCCCCCACACAGAATCCCAGCTCCCCCCTACAGAGACCCAGCTCCAGCCTCCCCATCTCCAGCTGCAGCTTCGAAGATCCAGGAGACTCTCCAAGGAAGGTGGACCACCACCAGTTGACAACCCCTTCCTCATCCCATCTGATGGGGCCCAGAATGGGCCCTCTGAGGGGCCAGGTGGAGCCCCCAAGGCGGATGATGTCCACATTGCCCAGGTGGCCCCTACAGGGGTCATCCAGAGCACACGCAGAAAACGGAGGGTCTCCCAGGAGGTTAACCTGGAGACACTGGCCCAGAAAGCCTCAGAGATGGAGTCCCTACCGCCACACATCGTCAAGGTAACTGTTTCTGCTACCCTGGTGCTTGTTGTAATGCTTTGAGGGGTATAGTATAGTTACATGATAGTTACATTTTATAAACGGCATATCCCATCTTCAATTTTAACCGAACTTTCCATGCATACATATGCACTCGCGTACAAATCTATTGAAACACACAGTGGTATTGGGCTTGAGGAGCTGCAATAACAGTCCTCTTTGATGGATGTTGTTAAAACATCCATTTGGTTGTTGTTTACCTTTGTATAATGGCAGAGGGATTCTGGATCCCTTATCTAGAAGTAGATCAGAAACAAAAAGCTTAATGCGTCTGCCAAGGCCGATCGAGCCTGAAATGATGTTGTTTATGAATGATTAGCACTGAGCAGAATAAGCAATCATCAGCCCAATATTAACACAGCAGATCTGAATGATTTAGCAGTGTCTGTCTTCATGGAAGGGTTTTATTGATAGGTTATGGATGCACAATTACTCATGATATAACGCATGACCTAAAAACGATAAGGATTACTCCTATTTTGTGTGTGCAAAAAACAGCAAGAAATGCAAACCACATGTGGGTATTTTGTCCTCAGTGCAACCTTTGACAGTTTAACCTACTGCTCTAAGTGTCGTTACACCAATTCGGTGCCTTTTGAGAGGTGTAACTTGGTGAAGAAAAAGTTTGATTTCACCTTTTATTTATTTATTTCACCTTTATTTAACCAGGTAAGCCAGTTGAGAACAAGTTCTCATTTACAACTGCGACCTGGCCAAGATAAAGCAAAGCAGTGCGATAAAAACAACAACACAGAGTTACACATGGGATAAAACAAAACGTACAGTCAATAACACAATAGAAAATATATATACAGTGTGTGCAAATGTAGTAAGTTATGGAGGTAAGGCAATAAATAGGCCATAGTGCAAAATAATTACAATTAGTATTAACACTGGAATGATATATGTGCAAGAGATGATGTGCAAATAGAGATACTGGGGTGCAAATGAGCAAAATAAATAACAATATGGGGATGAGGTAGTTGGGTGGGCTAATTACAGAATGGCTGTGTACAGGTGCAGTGATCGGTAAGGTGCTCTGACAACTGATGCTTAAAGTTAGTGAGGGAGATAAGAGTCTCCAGCTTCAGAGATTTTTGCAGTTCGTTCCAGTCATTGGCAGCAGAAAACTTGAAGGAATGGCGGCCAAAGGAGGTGTTGGCTTTGGGGGTGACCAGTGAGATATACCTGCTGGAGCGCATACCACGGGTGGGTGTTGCTATGGTGACCAATGAGCTAAGATAAGGAGGGGATTTGCCTAGCAGTGATTTATAAATGGCCTGAAGCCAGTGGGTTTGTCGGCAAATATGTAGTGAGGACCAGCCAACAAGAGCGTACAGGTCACAGTGGTGGGTAGTATATGGGGCTTTGGTGACAAAACGGATGGCACTGTGATAGACTACATCCAATTTGCTGAGTAGAGTGTTGGAGGCTATTTTGTAAATGACATCGCCGAAGTCAAGGATCGGTAGGATAGTCAGTTTTACGAGGGCATGTTTGGCAGCATGAGTGAAGGAGGCTTTGTGTGACACTCTGGCTCCATGGACTTTGATTATTGAGCCAGGGTTGTTCATTTTCTTTTGGGTGTATTTCTATGTTGGTTTCTAGGTGTTCATTTCTATGTTGTGGTGGTTCTTGATTATTCATGTGACTCCCAATCGGAGGTAACGAGTGACAGCTGTCGGCTCGTTATCTCTGATTGGGAGCCATATTTAAACTGTTGTGGTTGCACTGTGTTTTTGTGGGTTTTTGTTCCGTTTTCGGTCTGTTGTACCGTGGACTTCATTTGAGTCGTCTTTTGTTTTGTATTTGGTTACTTTGATTAATAAAGTCATGTTTCTTGGACACGTTGCGCCTTGGTCATACTTGGACGACATAGACGACCGTGACAGAAAAACCCACCACAAAAAGACCAAGCAGCGTGTCAAGCGGCAACAGGACCTACCTACACAGGATTTATGGACTCCCATAAAGGATTCATGGACATGGGAGGAGATTCTGGATGGTAAGGGGGCCTTGGGATCAACCGGGAGAATATCGCCGTCCTCGTGAAGAGCGGGAGGCAGCTAAAGCCGAGAGGCGGCGATATGAGGAGGCAGCACGGAGGCAAGGCTGGAAGCCCGAGAGTACTACCCAAGAATTTCTTGGGGAGGAAGCGCCAGGTATGGAGAGAACGCTGGTGGATGTCCTCCTCGGCTGGGGACATATTACGCAGGAGGAGGCCGTCCGGTACCGGAGGGCGATGAAGGGGGAGAACCTGGCAGGAGAGGAGCAACGGCATCAGCAGGGCCATCGTCGGAAGGACGAGAGGCAACCCCAAAAAAATTTTTTGGGGGGGCACATGGCTTGGGCGCCTGGGCAGCAGGAGGCTGCCACAGGGAGATGTGGAGAGAAGGCTATCGGATTACGGGAGCCATTGGCGAGTAGAGGGAGGGAAGTTGTTGTGGCACGGCGTGAGAGACTGAAGTGTGTTACCAGTCCGGTCCGGCCCGTTCCTGATCCCCAGTTAAGGCCAGTGGTGTGTGTTCCCGGTACGGACCGGCCTGTTCCTACTCCACGCACCAGGTCCACGATGTGCGTCGCCAGCCCGGCCCGGCCTGTTCCGGCCACTCGCACCAGGGATACGGTGCGCGTCGCCAGCCCAGCCCGGCCTGTTCCTGCTCCACGCACGAATCCTACGGGGTGCGTCACCAGTCCAGCCCGGCCTGTTCCTGCTCCACGCACGAAGCCTACGGGGTGCGTCGCCAGCCGGCCAGAGTCTGCCGTCTGCCCAATGGCGCCTGAACTGGCCGTCTGCCCAACGGCGCCTGAACTGCCCGTCTGCCCAACGGCGCTTGAACTGCCCGTCTGCCCTATGGCGTCTGAACTGCCCGTCTGCCAAGCGCTGCATAAGCCGCCCGTCTGTACTGAGCCTGCAAAGCCGCCCGTCTGCCATGAGCCTTCAGAGCCGTCCGCCAGACCGGGAGCCGCTAGAGCCTTCCGCCAGACAGGAGCCGCTAGAGCCTTCCGCCAGACAGAATCATACACCAGCTATGGAATCAGCAGGAGCCGACGCAGCCCATACTAGACTGGAAGCCCAGGTTCGGGGCCAGCAAGAGCAGCTCCTGCAGATGGGAGCCGCCCTGCTGGAGGTGATGACCGCAATCCGAGGCTGGGGTCCGCCTCCACCGCCAGCCGCCCAGCCAGCACCATCAGCCAGCCATGAGCAGCCAGATCCGTCAACCAGCCATGAGCAGCCAGATCCGTCAGCCAGCCATGAGCAGCCAGATCCGTCAGCCAGCCATGAGCAGCCAGATCCGTCCAGCCAGCCACGAGCAGCCAGATCCGTCAGCCAGCCGCGAGCAGCCAGATCCGTCAGCCAGCCATGAGCAGCCAGATCCGTCAGCCAGCCATGAGCAGCCAGACCCGTCAGCCAGCCATGAGCAGCCAGATCCGTCAGCCAGCCACGAGCAGCCAGATCCGTCAGCCAGCCACGAGCAGCCAGACCCGTCAGCCAGCCATGAGCAGCCAGATCCGTCAGCCAGCCATGAGCAGCCAGATCCGTCAGCCAGCCATGAGCAGCCAGATCCGTCAGCCAGCCATGAGCAGCCAGATCCGTCAGCCAGCCATGAGCCGTCCCAGCCAGGATCCGCCAGAGCCGTCCAGCCAGGATCCGCCAGAGCCGTCCAGCCAGGATCCGCCAGAGCCGTCCTGCCAGGATCCGCCAGAGCCGTCTAGCCAGGATCCGCCAGAGCCGTCTAGCCAGGATCCGCCAGAGCCGTCCAGCCAGGATCCGCCAGAGCCGTCCAGCCAGGATCCGCCAGAGCCGTCCAGCCAGGATCCGCCAGAGCCGTCCAGCAAGGATCCGCCAGAGCCGTCCAGCCAGGATCCGCCAGAGCCGTCCCAGCCCGGATCCGCCAGCCAGCCAGGATCAGCCAGAGCCAACCAGCCAGGATCCGCCATTCAGTCCGGAGCTGCCCCTTAGTCCGGTGCTGCCCCTTAGTCCGGTGCTGCCCCTTAGCCCGGTGCTGCCCCTTAGTCCGGTGCTGCCCCTTAGCCCGGTGCTGCCCCCTTAGCCCGGTGCTGCCCCTTAGTCCGGTGCTGCCCCTGAGTCCGGTGATGCCTCTTAGTCCAGTGCTGCCCCTTAATCCTGTGGGGTTTAGTTGGGGGTGGTCATTTGGAGGAGGCTACGTAAGCGGGTAGTGACTATGGTGGGGTGGGGACCACGACCAGTGCCAGAGCCGCCACCATGGACAGACGCCCACCCAGACCCTCCCCTAGACTGTATGCTGGTGCGCCCGGAGTTCGCACCTTTAGGGGGGTACTGTGACACTCTGGCTCCATGGACTTTGATTATTGAGCCAGGGTTGTTCATTTTCTTTTGGGTGTATTTCTATGTTGGTTTCTAGGTGTTCATTTCTATGTTGTGGTGGTTCTTGATTATTCATGTGACTCCCAATCGGAGGTAACGAGTGACAGCTGTCGGCTCGTTATCTCTGATTGGGAGCCATATTTAAACTGTTGTGGTTGCACTGTGTTTTTGTGGGTTTTTGTTCCGTTTTCGGTCTGTTGTACCGTGGACTTCATTTGAGTCGTCTTTTGTTTTGTATTTGGTTACTTTGATTAATAAAGTCATGTTTCTTGGACACGTTGCGCCTTGGTCATACTTGGACGACATAGACGACCGTGACACTTTGTTGCGAAATAGGAAGCCGATTCTAGATTTAACTTTGGATTGGAGATGCTTAATATGAGTCTGGAAGGAGAGTTGACAGTCTAACCAGACACCTAGGTATTTGTAGTTGTCCACATACTCTAGGTCAGACCCGTCGAGAGTAGTGATTCTAGTCGGGTGGGCGGGTGCCAGCAGCATTTGATTGAAGAGCATGCATTTAGTTTTACTTGTGTTTAAGAGCAGTTGGAGGCTACGGAAGGAGTGTTGTATGGCACTGAAGCTCGTTTGGAGGTTTGTTAACACAGTGTCCAATGAAGGGCCAGATATATACAAAATGGTGTCGTCTGTGTAGAGGTGGATCTGAGAATCACCGGCAGCAAGAGCGACATCATTGATATACACAGAGAAAAGAGTCGGCCCAAGAATTGAACCCTGTGGCACCCCCATAGAGACTGACATAGGTCCAGACAACAGGCCCTCCGATTTGACACATTGAACTCTATCTGAGAAGTAGTTGGTGAACCAGGCGAGGCAGTCATTTGAGAAACCAAGGCTATTTAGTCTGCCAATAAGAATGCGGTGGTTGACAGAGTCGAAAGCCTTGGCCAGGTCAATGAAGACAGCTGCACAGTACTGTCTATTATCGATCGCGGTTATAATATAGTTTAGGACCTTGAGCGTGGCTGAGGTGCACCCATGACCAGCTCGGAAACCGGATTGCATAGCGGAGAAGGTACGGTGTGATTCGAAATGGTCGGTGATCTGTTTGTTAACTTGGCTTTCAAAATCTTTCGAAAGGCAGGGCAGGATGGATATAGGTCTGTAACAGTTTTAACATTGTGTCATAAAGAGCAAATGTTCAACTTAATAAAAAATATGTTTTCTCTTCTCAAGAGGATAATACAAACATTACTATAGTAAGTGCCAAATAAAGTAACAGTGTTCACCGTAACAGGGTTGACGATTTCATCTTAAATCAGTCATAAATCGCCTTGTGATGGGAAATGGAATTGTGTTGTGTGCAACAGGGAGGGGCAATTGAATGCAAGCTTCACAATTTTGTTGTTGTTGTTAAAACATTTCTAGGTTGTCTATCTATGGTTAACAGGGTTGACGTGTTACGCTCGATAAGCTCAGTTTTCCACCACAAAACACCAGAAAAGGCCCAAAAAGAAGCAGCTCGCCTGCTTTTACTCTCTATATGTTTTACAACGTGGGGATGGTAAGGGGTATATGCAGCCTTGGTCTTCCCCTACATTATATCTAGCGTGTAACGGTGCACTCCCTTGTGTCTGCCTCATGCCTCACCATATAGCATATAGAATAGGACTGCTAGGTTAACCTGCTGAATGCTGACTGGACCCGTTTCACTCTGCACTCCTCCATCCTCCCCCATTGATTCCATCAAAGCGGGGGTGTAAGTGTGCGGTGCTCAGCAAAATGTATGCCTCTCTTTCTCCTGTCCTGGTGTTGGGGCTGGAGGCTGGAGTTTTCCACTGGGAATAGACAAGGAATAGGCCTCTAGCATCAGGTCATACTCACTCCTATAGGCATCTGCCACACTCACTCACTCCTATAGGCATCTGCCACACTCACTCACTCCTATAGGCATCTGCCACACTCACTCACTCCTATAGGCATCTGCCACACTCACTCACTCCTATAGGCATCTGCCACACTCACTCACTCCTATAGGCATCTGCCACACTCACTCACTCCTATAGGCATCTGCCACACTCACTCACTCCTATAGGCATCTGCCACACTCACTCACTCCTATAGGCATCTGCCACACTCACTCACTCCTATGGGCATCTGCCACACTCACTCACTCCTATGGGCATCTGCCACACTCACTCACTCCTATGGGCATCTGCCACACTCACTCACTCCTATAGGCATCTGCCACACTCACTCACTCCTATAGGCATCTGCCACACTCACTCACTCCTATAGGCATCTGCCACACTCACTCACTCCTATAGGCATCTGCCATACTCACTCACTCCTATAGGCATCTGCCACTCTCACTCACTCCTATAGGCATCTGCCACACTCACTCACTCCTATAGGCATCTGCCACACTCACTCACTCCTATGGGCTTCAGCTGATGAAATACACTTCATTTTATTATGTTTATTTAGGGAATTGAAAGTCAGTTTACGGCATTATGCTAGTGTTTGCTTCCTGGTAGTATAATTCTATTATAGGTTCACTTCAGTACGACAACACATTAAGTAGTAAGTAGTTTGTTTGCTCATTTGATCTGTAAAGGAAGCTTGTTCAGGTAGCCTCTCCAGTCAGGTATTTGATGATGTGTGTATCTGTCTGTCTCGTCATCAGGCGCAGCACCACAGGCCCTGGAGCCCCCAAAGACCAGCGCCAGGGCGAGGGACCATGGACAGGGATTCAGGGGGCCACAGTGTCAAGCGGCCCCGTGATGAGAGCATGATGCCGCTGGTCATCCCTGTGTCAGTCCCCGTACGGAGGTCAGACCCCCCCTCGTCCTCGTCCTCCCCAGACGGGGAGCAATCTACCCTGGGCGCAGGCTTGCCACAGAGACCCTTCACCCTCCAGGACGTGACCAGCATGGACGGCAAACCCTCCGTCATTGTCACCCGCAGGCGATCGCTCAGGAACTCTCTGTCAGAGAGCTCAGGACAGGTGGGTGCTAGTGTCCTCCCCTCACATACACACCTTACTGACGTCTCCTCTAGTGCCATCAGCAGGGGCTTGGTTCATACCTCTGTTCCCCTATAATCTCTTATAATCCTACATGTCCTGCCACCATGCTCTTGCACTCCCCCTCATCCAGCACCCAACTCTCCCCTGTTTCCCCCAATGTCTCTCTCTGCCCTCATTCCAACCCTGCCCCTCCCCCTCCCTCCCTGCTGCCCCAGATCAGGTCAAGGAGATTAGCAGGGGTTATCCACGCTATAGATGGAGGTATAGCCTACTGCTATACTGTACTGTACAAGAACCAGGGTGGGGGTGTACTGGACATGTTATGTGTGGGGGGATAATGTACAGTATATATGGTGAGGGTGTACTGTGTACTGTATGGGGGATCATGTATATAAGGTGGGAGTGAACTGTAGATAATGTAGAACAGGGGTCTCCAACCTTTTCTAGCATGAGAGCTACTTGAAACATGTCATGCTACTCATTTTTATTCTAGCTTTCAAAAAGGCACATTCTTCTCTTCTCTCCCCTGCAACTCTTCCCCGGGTCCTTAGTGTACAAGAGAAAGTAGTGCACTATGTTTTCTGTCAATATACCTGGTAAAATAATGGTTAATAAACTATTCTAAGGGGGCCCTATAAAATCTGTGATTTTATTTCTCCCAAATTATGTTTTGTCTGTTTTATTTTTCCTGGTTTTAGATTACAATTGTTCATAGAGAAACAACGAAATTTGATGTTCTGAGTCGATGTCAATGCTTAAATCACATCAGAAGACCATTTTTTTTAGGTCTGGAAGAAAACAAACAAATGTGGATTTATTTGTGTATTTCCCCTTTAATGAGGAATGTGAGGTCTAATGTACCGGTCTAGCGATGGTTCTGTATTGCTGCTGGTCATTTCGTGGCAAAGTTAGCAAATAACTAATAATAGATACAAATGATATACTTCCTCATGATATACTTCTGCCAGGTAAGCCTACTTTGCAGTTAACATTTTAATTGAGAAGGTTTTGGGGAAAGTATTTCTGTCAACCCACAAGATGGTTATCACATGGCTACACGCAGTGTTAGACATACGCCCACACCACACAGACAGACAGGGGCAATATTGATGGAAATTAATTGGCAGATATTGTGTTAGGTTTTGCTTTTTAAGCCAATCGTGGCTAACCAGGGGTGGGATAATGCCAATGTTCCATTGGTTACATAATAGCTGGGAGCTTGCAGTGTCTGATACTTGTGAGATTTGTTTATGACATTTTGCGGTGGAACACATCAAAATTGCATGTACTTTGAGAATAGTTTGGCGAGCTACTCATAGGTGGGCTGCGATCGACCTGTTGGAGACCCCTGATGTAGAATGTATCCTCTCTCTAGTGTCTGACCAGATGAACAACTCACTTAGACTGCATGCTGTAAACATTGCTTCATACTAACTGGTGTATAGTAGTGTGGACAGGGTGGACATGGATCAGTGCCTCGTAGTTTGTCATGTATTTGTATGTTTGTACTGATGTTCTACCTCCTTTAGAACGGCGGAACCGAGGGAGGGAACGACAACGACGGCAAAAAGCCCAAACGGCGTCCCCGGCCCGAACCCCTCTTCATCCCGCCTCCCAAGCCTGGCACCTTCATTGCCCCCCCGGTCTACTCCAGCATCACACCCTACCAGAGCCACCTCCGCTCCCCTGTCCGGCTGATAGACAACCCCCTGACCATGCCGCCCTACACCCCCCCGCCCATCCTCAGCCCGGTGAGAGGGGGATCAGGTCTCTACTTCTCTACCTTCCTCTCCTCTGCTGCCTCCAGCCAGGGTCTTCCTCCACCAAGAGTCTGCCTCCAGCCAGGGTCTTCCTCCAACCAGGGTCTGCCTCCACCCATCACGCCCAAATCAGCCACACGCAGCCTGCTGAGATCCAGTGAGTACCACTACCTGGGGCCTACTGGGGTTGTAGTACAAACCTACTCAACCTGTGTGCTTCTGGGGGTTGTAGTCCAAACCTACTCAACCCATGTGCTTCTGGGGCTTGTAATCTAAACCTACTCAACCTGTGTGCATCTGGGGGTTGTAGTCCAAACTTACTCAACCTGTGTGATTCTGGGCGTTGTTGTCCAAACCTACTCAACCTGTGTCCTACTGGTGTTTAGGATTTAAACAAGCTGTCATCAGAATGAACTGTAGCTGGTATGGCAACTGCTCGGCCGCCGACCGCAAGGCACTACAGAGGGTAGTGCGTACGGCCCATTACATCACTGGGGCCAAGCTTCCTGCCATCCAGGACCTCTATACCAGGCGGTGTCAGAGGAAGGCCCTAAAAATTGTTAAAAACTCCAGCCACCCTAGTCATAGACTGTTCTCTGTGCTACCACACGGCAAGCGGTACCGGAGCGCCAAGTCTAGGTCCAAAAGGCTTCTTAACAGCTTCTACCCCCAAGCCATAAGACTCCTGAACAGCTAATCATGGCTACCCAGACTATTTGCATTGTCCCCCCACCCCACCCCCTCTTTTACTCTGTTTATTATCTACAGTGAGGGAAAAAAAGTATTTGATCCCCTGCTGATTTTGTACGTTTGCCCACTGACAAAGAAATGATCAGTCTATAATTTTAATGGTAGGTTTATTTGAACAGTGAGAGACAGAATAACAACAAAAAAATCCAGAAAAACGCATGTCAAAAATGTTATAAATTGATTGTCATTTTAATGAGGGAAATAAGTATTTGACCCCTCTGCAAAACATAACTTAGTACTTGGTGGCAAAACCCTTGTTGGCAACCACAGAGGTCAGACGTTTCTTGTAGTTGGCCACCAGGTTTGCACACATCTCAGGAGGGATTTTGTCCCACTCCCTTTGCAGATCTTCTCCAAGTCATTAAGGTTTCGAGGCTGATGTTTGGCAACTCGAACCTTCAGCTCCCTCCACAGATTTTCTATGGGATTAAGGTCTGGAGACTGGCTAGGCTAGGCCACTCCAGGACCTTAATGTGCTTCTTTTGAGCCACTCCTTTGTTGCCTTGGCCGTGTGTTTTGGGTCATTGTCATGCTGGAATACCCACCATCCACGACCCATTTTCAATGCCCTGGCTGAGGGAAGGAGGTTCTCACCCAAGATTTGACAGTACATGGCCCCATCCATCGTCCCTTTGATGCGGTGAAGTTGTCCTGTCCCCTTAGCAGAAACCCCCCCCAAAGCATAATGTTTCCACCTCCATGTTTGACGGTGGGGATGGTGTTCTTGGGGTCATAGGCAGCATTCCTCCTCCTCCAAACACGACGAGTTGAGTTGATGCCAAAGAGCTCCATTTTGGTCTCATCTGACCACAACACTTTCACCCAGTTCTCCTCTGAATCATTCAGATGTTCATTGGCAAACTTCAGACGGGCATGTATATGTGCTTTTTTGAGCAGGGGGACCTTGCGGGCGTTGCAGGATTTCAGTCCTTCACGGCGTAGTGTGTTACCAATTGTTTTCTTGTTGAATATGGTCCCAGCTGCCTTGAGATCATTGACAAGATCCTCCCGTGTAGTTCTGGGCTGATTCCTCACCGTTCTCATGATCATTGCAACTCCACGAGGTGAGATCTTGCATGGATCCCCAGGCCGAGGGAGATTGACAGTTCTTTTGTGTTTCTTCCATTTGCGAATAATCGCACCAACTGTTGTCACCTTCTCACCAAGCTGCTTGGCGATGGTCTTGTAGCCCATTCCAGCCTTGTGTTGGTCTACAATCTTGTCCCTGACATCCTTGGAGAGCTCTTTGGTCTTGGCCATGGTGGAGAGTTTGGAATCTGATTGATTGATTGCTTCTGTGGACAGGTGTATTTTATATAGATTAGGAGCATTCCCTTTAAGAGTGTGCTCCTATTCTCAGTTCATTACCTGTATAAAAGACACCTGGGAGCCAGAAATCTTTCTGATTGAGAGGGGGTCAAATACTTATTTCCCTCATTAAAATGCAAATCAATTTATAACATTTTTGACATGCGTTTTTCTGGATTCTTTTGTTGTTATTCTGTCTCTCACTGTTCAAATAAACCTACCATTAAAATTATAGACTGATCATTTCTATGTCAGTGGGCAAATGTACAAAATCAGCAGGGGATCAAATACTTTTTTCCCTCACTGTATGCATAGTCACTTTAACTCTACCCACATGTACATATTACCTCAATTACCTCGACTGACCGGTGCCCCCGCACATTTACTCTGTATACAGTGGGGAAAAAAAGTATTTAGTCAGCCACCAATTGTGCAAGTTCTCCCACTTAAAAAGATGAGAGAGGCCTGTAATTTTCATCATAGGTACACGTCAACTATGACAGACAAAATGAGAAAAAAAATTCCAGAAAATCACATTGTAGGATTTTAAATGAATTTATTGGCATATGATGGTGGAAAATAAGTATTTGGTCAATAACAAAAGTTTCTCAATACTTTGTTATATACCCTTTGTTGGCAATGACACAGGTCAAACGTTTTCTGTAAGTCTTCACAAGGTTTTCACACACTGTTGCTGGTATTTTGGCCCATTCCTCCATGCAGATCTCCTCTAGAGCAGTGATGTTTTGGGGCTGTCGCTGGGCAACACAGACTTTCAACTCCCCTCCAAAGATTTTCTATGGGGTTGAGATCTGGAGACTGGCTAGGCCACTCCAGGACCTTGAAATGCTTCTTACGAAGCCACTCCTTCGTTGCCCGGGCGGTGTGTTTGGGATCATTGTCATGCTGAAAGACCCAGCCACGTTTCATCTTCAATGCCCTTGCTGATGGAAGGAGGGTTTCACTCAAAATCTCACGATACATGGCCCCATTCATTCTTTCCTTTACACGGATCAGTCGTCCTGGTCCCTTTGCAGAAAAACAGCCCCAAAGCATGATGTTTCCAACCCCATGCTTCACAGTAGGTATGGTGTTCTTTGGATGCAACTCAGCATTCTTTGTCCTCCAAACATGACGAGTTGAGTTTTTACCAAAAAAGTTATATTTTGGTTTCATCTGACCATATGACATTCTCCCAATCCTCTTCTGGATCATCCAAATGCACTTCAGACGGGCCTGGACATGTACTGGCTTAAGCAGGGGGACACGTCTTGCACTGCAGGATTTGAGTCCCTGGCGGCGTAGTGTGTTACTGATGGTTGGCTTTGTTACTTTGGTCCCAGCTCTCAGCAGGTCATTCACTAGGTCCCCCCGTGTGGTTCTGGGATTTTTGCTCACCGTTCTTGTGATCATTTTGACCCCACGGGGTGAGATCTTGCGTGGAGCCCCAGATCGAGGGAGATTATCAGTGGTCTTGTATGTCTTCCATTTCCTAATAATTGCTTTCACAGTTGATTTCTTCAAACCAAGCTGCTTACCTATTGCAGATTCAGTCTTCCCAGCCTGGTGCAGGTCTACAATTTTGTTTTTGGTGTCCTTTGACAGCTCTTTGGTCTTGGCCATTGTGAAGTTTGGAGTGTGACCGTTTGAGGTTGTGGACAGGTGTCTTTTATACTGATAACAAGTTCAAACAGGTGCCATTAATACAGGTAACAGTGGAGGACAGAGGAGCCTCTTAAAGAAGAAGTTACAGGTCTGTGAGAGCCAGAAATCTTGCTTGTTTGTAGGTGACCAAATACTTATTTTCCACCATAATTTGCAAATAAATTCATTAAAAATCCTACAATGGGATTTTCTGGATTATTTTTTCTCAATTTGTCTGTCATAGTTGACGTGTACCTATGATGAAAATTACAGGCCTCTCTCATCTTTTTAAGTGGGAGAACTTGCACAATTGGTGGCTGACTAAATACTTTTTTTCCCCACTGTACCCCCTGTATATAGCCTCTCTACTGTTATTTATTTTATTTTTTACTTTTCAATTTTTTACTTAACACTTATTTTTCTTAATACTGCATTGTTGGTTAAGGGCTTGTAAGCATTTCACTGTAAGGTCTACACCTGTTGTATTCAGCGCATGTGGCAAATAAAATTGGATTTGATTAGCTGTGGGAGTTGGATCATAACATTATTCCCTCATATAAACGTTTCTTGAGTAATGCGCATGAAGTAAGCACACTTCCTCAAAATCTGCTATGCTAAATATTTCTGCTGTAAGAAGATAAGAATAGTACATTTAACATACTTTTTTTTTTTTTTCAGACAGCGTTGACATAACCCCACCAGTGCTCTCAGTGATCGGTGAGGCCACTCCAGTCAGCATAGAACCGTGAGTACACACACACACACACACACACACAGAACACACCACCCTCCATACTCCCTTCACCCCATTATCAGTTACGTGTATGGATCTCAAGTTTAAGATCCGAGCCTGAGAAATCAAAGTACTCTTAAATCAAAGTAATTTTAAATCAAAGTCATCTTAAATCAAAGTACTTTTAAATCAAAGTAATTTTAAATCAAAGTCATCTTAAATCAAAGTACTTTTAAATCAAAGTACTTTTAAATCAAAGTACTCTTAAATCAAAGTTAGAGTCAGAGCAGATATTCATCCAAGGCCCAACAACTAGTCAAATGGTACACAGTGTGTCTTTCTCAGTGATGGTGCTGAGTCTATTGATATGTGCTGCAGCAGAGGAGGACTATTTGTATGTTAGTTATGAAAGGATAGATTGGGTGCTTTGGATCTGACCCAGTTAGCCTGTATCACAGCCCTGATTTTATCCACAAAGACAGAGGAGTGTGTGTGTGTGTGAGCACGGTGTGTGTGTGGGAGGTGGGGGTGGTTGGTGAGGAGAGACAGGGTGCATTGTGGGTTGTCTTACATTCCCTTTCTTCCTCTCTCTGACTGGTAGCAGCTGGCTAGTAGTCAGGCCGGCCGGGCGGGCCAGGCGGGGACATCCTCCAGTGGTGATAAATCAGGTCTTTCAGCTGAGTCTGGAGCAGCCAGCCTCCACTTTGTTTCCTCTTCTGCTTCCTCCTTAAACAGTCCCCCTCAGCCCCCTCAGCCAGATCAGCTTACAGCAGGGGCCTGTTGATTAGTGTACAATGTAGCAAAACATTTTGCAACGGGGAAACAAATACGATTGTTTCTTATTGGAAAAGTCCATGTAGTCCTCAGCCAGATCAGCTTACACCAGGGTTAGTTCAGGAGGCTAACTTTGTGAACGTTGCAGATAGAAATCATATTAATAGAGCTGACGTGATCCTTTATTCTACATGTCACAGATGCTTGTTTGTTTTACGTAGGCCTAATATATTTCTATCTGAATGTTCTACAACGTTGTGCCCTGCTGAACACTCCCCAGCTAGCTCACTCTGTGGGAGGGGAGGGGACCTGAACTGAGCTAGCAGGCTGCAGCCCAGGGAGGGAGCAGGCAAAAATAGTGTCTGCGTTCCAGACTGTTTTCAAAGCCGCCAGTAGCTATCATTGGAGGGGTATCCTGGGGGTAACCTGATCCACTTACAGCTTTATCATCGTCCTGTTGCTTCAGTGCAGCAGACAGTTATTTTAAATGATTAGCTGTGGCTTATTTCTGCCAACCAGCCGACCACTAGTTAACTACATGTCTGTATAAGAACACTTATTCACATTATTTTTCTTTAAATAGAAAATTGACCTAACTTACGAAAGCTTCCCTGTCAATCACAACAATATGATCTAGAATTCGAATAATGGAGGCTGTGCCATAGCAGCACATAGACTGCCTATCATGCGCATTTCAGAAAGTGTCTCCCATCTCTCCAACTGACCACTGACTGTACATTCTGTCATCTCAGGCGTATAAACATCGGTGTGAGGTACCAGGCAGAGGTACCAGAGCTGAGGCAGCGTTCAGCGGCCCAACAAGACCATCCCAAGGCTGAGCTGGTCTGGGCTCCTCTTCACAACCTAGAGGCTAAACCTGGAGATCGGGAGAGAGGTAACACACTAACATACGTATCAGCTGACTTTCCCACCATTAATAATCTGTCATAATACTGTCATTAACCAGGTATTATCCAATAGAAATTAGTCAGTAAATCAAGCATTCAGTAGTGATTTGAAGAACCCAGTGGAGAAATTTTGCTGATCATGCTATCTCAATCACGATCTCTCTCTCTCTCTCTCTCTCTCTCTCTCTCTCTCTCTATCTCTCCCCTCTCCCCCCCCGCCACCCTCTCGCTCTCTCTTCAGTGGATGACCTCATGAACCTGGCGTGCTCAAGCGCTCTGCACGGTGGAGGGACCAATCAGGAGCTAGCGCTGCACTGCCTGTACGAGTGCAATGGTGACATCATGGTGAGCAATGCATGATGGGTCATGATGACTGAGGAGGGATGACAGAAAACGAAAAATAGTGTTTGGGTGTTGACAGATTGTACCTCAGTTTGTGAGGCTTTTCTTCCATCTTGTGTGTACTGAACAGAGCACTGATCTTGGGATTTAACGGGACCCCGGCTGTGTTCCAATATCCAGACCAGCATATAACTTGCTAAACCACCACCAAATGCATACACAATGCATTACATTTTTTATGTTTTGATTTGAGCCATTTAGCACAGCACTCTCTACCTCCTGCAAACACAAATGGTGTATGGTTTGGTAAGGTATTAGGGTGAATGGTTTGTAAGGGTATTAGGATGTATGGTTTGGTAAGGGTATTAGGGTGAATGGTTTGGTAAGGGTTATTAGGGTGTATGGTTTGGTAAGGGGATTAGGGTGTATGGTTTGGTAAGGGTATTAGGGTGTATGGTTTGTAAGGGTATTAGGGTGTATGGTTTGGTAAGGGTATTAGGGTGAATGGTTTGGTAAGGGTTATTAGGGTGTATGGTTTGGTAAGGGTTATTAGGGTGTATGGTTTGGTAAGGGGATTAGGGTGTATGGTTTGGTAAGGGGATTAGGGTGTATGGTTTGGTAAGGGTTTTAGGGGTGGAGGAATTGTTAGTGCTGTCACTCAGCAGAGTCAACCACTGTGTATCTAACACGTAGCAGATGTGGTGCAGCACAGTGGCTAGTGAGTCCACTATTCCAGCTAGTAGCCATGTTCTCCTTGAATCTAGGTGTTTTTTTGTTATCAGATATGCTCAGTGCTCTATCTGCCCAATGTAGAAAACGCTTACACACACACATACACTGATACAGTACACACACACACGCTGACACACGCTGACACACTGGAGTAAAGGTCATGTATGGGGCCTTGGGCAGAAACACAGCAATGTGTTCAATTAAAGAGATAGAGATAGAGAGAGAGAGAGAGAGAGAGAGAGAGAGAGAGAGAGAGAGCGAGACAGTGAGCTAGAGGAGAGGGAGTGAGAGAGAGAGAGAGACAGTGAGATAGAGAGAGAGAGCGAGACAGTGAGCTAGAGGGAGTGAGATAGAGAGAGGGAGGCGGCCTATACTAGTGGCTCCAGCTTGCAGCATTTGGCCATGTTGTTGTCAAGGAGACAGGGTGGCTGTCAGTGTGTGAAGTTCTCTATCTCTCTCTCCCTCTCTCTCTGTCTCTGCAGCAGCAGGAGGCATGTTGCTCTCTTACAGTATATCTCCCGGTTAATCCCCTCAGTATTAGGGACAGATCAGCCTATCAATATCAAGTAGAACTCTGATCAGTGTCCTGTGTGTTCTCCAGAAACCAGCCAAGTAAACCTTGATTTAAAGTATTGCTCGGAGACTCATAAACTGTTGCAAAAAATAAACACATTTTTCATTTATTGCTCTTCAGAGTTAATTTGTAAATGGTTGGGTTGATATGTTGTTCTTGGTTTTCAGGAAGCGTTGGCCCGCCTGCTGTTGAAAAACCCCATCTTCCCAAAGAACCACCGTCTAGGATACTACCACTACTCCGGTTGGTCATGACATAGAACTAGGGTTGCAAAATACTGTTCACTTTCCTAAAAGTCCCAGGTTTTCCAGAAATTAGGAGGGAAAAAGCAAGAAATCTGGAATCCTCTAAACAGGATTTCTGGAAAACCTGGGAATTTTTTGAAAAGTTACAGGAATTCTACAAACCTACATATAACACTTTATATCTGTACAGTGTTATGTCAATGGTTATCGCACTGCTTTCTCCCCTGGCACTCTCTTACTGTGTCTCTAACTCACTATGTGGGTACTTTTACCAAATCAGAATCATCAAACTTCACTGGATTATGTCAAAGTGCATTCCTGCAGGCATGCCTGTGCTGTCTGAATACTGGAATGAGTCCTTTTCTTCTCTCCTCTAGTAACAGGGGGAGGCTCCAAAGCCCCCCTCAGCCTTAAACAATGGCAGCTGAAGGGAGGGGAGGTGCTAGCTGGTGGTGGATGGAGTGGGAGGAGGGGTGTGTGTCCGTGGGTAGAGGTGGGGGGTGTGGGGGGGGCTGTGGAAGGGAAACTGTGGAGGATTGAGAGTGTTGCTGGGGGTGATGGGAGCGGAGTGAGAGGTGGAGTGGGAGAGGACGGGGTAGAGGGGGTTTGTGGGGTTGTGGCATATGGTTAATCCCAAAAAGAGGACAGAGAACTATTGTTTGTCCAACCAGTCGTGTGTGTGTGTGTGTGTGTGTGTGTGTGTGTGTGTGTGTGTGCGCCTGTGTGTGTC